>NW_024745037.1:0-14742 GCF_018991925.1 Homarus americanus
AAGGTCCTTGATCGAGTATAACAACGGTCCCCGGTTCAGTATAACAAAGCCTCCTCATCGACTATAACAACGTCCCCTGATCGAGTATAACACATCCCCTGATTGAGTATAACATATCCCCTGATCGTGTAAAACAAAGTCCTCTAATCGAGTATAACAAAGGTCCCTGATCGAATATAAGAAAGCCACCGGATCGAATATAACAAAGTCCCTGATCGACTATAACAAAGGCCCTTGATCGAGTATAACAAAGTCCCGTAATCGAGTATAACAAAGTCCCCTTATCGAGAATAACAAAGTCCCCTTTTCGAGTATAACAAATTCCCCTGATCGTGTATAACAAAGTTCCCTGGTCGAGTATAACAAAATCCCCTAATCGAATATACCAAAGCCCCCTGATCGAGTACAACAAAGGCCACTGGATCGAGCATAACAAAGGACCCTGATCGAGTATAACACATCCCCTGATCGAGTATAACATATCCCCTGATCGTGTATAACAAAGTTCCCTGGTTGAGTATAGTAATGTCCCCTGATCGATTAAGACAATGCCTCCTGATCGAGTATAACAAAGTCCCCTGATAGAGTATAACAAAGTCTTCTGATCGAGGATTACAAAGTCCCCTGATTGAGTATAACAAAGGTCCTTGATCGAGTATAATAAAGGCCCCTGATCGAGTATAACAAAGTCCTTTGATCGAATATAAAAAAGTCCCCTGATCGAGTAAAACAAAGTCATCTGGTGGAGTATAACAAAGTCCCCTGATCGAGTATAACAAAGCCCCCTGATCGAGCATAACAAAAGCCCCTGGTCAAGTATAATAAAACCCTCTGATCGAGTATAACAAAGTCCCCTGATCTAGTATAACAAAATCCCGTGATCGAGTATAGCAAAGGCCCTTGATCGAGTATAACAAATGCCCCTCATCGAGTATAACAAAGTCCCATAATCGAATATAACAAAGCCCTCTGATCGAGTATAACAAAGGCCACTGGTCGAGCATAAGAAAGGACCCTGGTCGAGTATAACAAAGTCCCCTGATCGAGTATAACAAAGCCTACTCATCAGGTATAACAAAGTCCCCTGGTCGAGTATAACAAAGTCCCCGGATGGAGTATATCAAAACCCCCACATCGAGTATAACAAAGTCCCCTAATCGAGTATAACAAAGTCCCATGGTCGAGTACAACAAAGGCCCATGATCGAGTATAACAATGTCCCCTGATCTCGTATAACAAAGTCCCATGGTCGAGTATAACATATCCCTGATCGTGTATAACAAAGTCTAATCATGAAAATTATAACCAAAGGTCCTGATGATCAGATATGAAAAGCCCCCTGATCGGGCCAGCAAGTCACCGATCCAGGTATTAAGGCCCTGTTCGGTATGGCAGGAGTCCCTAATCCAAGGTATATAAAGCCCACCCTGACAAAGGCCCTGGTGGGTATAACAAAGTCCTCTGTTCTAAATAAAACAAAAGGCCCTGGTCCGGAGTATAACAAAGCCCTCTGATGGGGAGTATGTAAACACAGTCTACATTATAACAAAATCCACGTGATCGAGTATATGGAGCCTTGATAAAGTGTTATAACAAAGGCCCCCGGTTGAGTATAACAAAGCCTCCTCATCGACTATAACAACGTCCCCTGATCGAGTATAACACTTCCCCTGTTCGAGTATAACAAAGTCCCCTGATCGAGTATAACAAAGCCCCCTGATCGAGGAAAACAAAGGCCCCTGGTCGACTATAACAAAGTCCTCTGATCGAGCAAAACAAAGGCTCCTGGACGAGTATAACAAAGCCCTCTCATCGAGTATAACAAACTCCCCTGATCTAGTAAAACAAAATCCCGTGATCGAGTATAGCAAAGGCCCTTGATCGAGTATAACAAAGGCCCCCGGTTGAGTATAACAAAGCCTCCTCATCAACTATAACAACGTCCCCTGATCGAGTATAACACTTCCGCTGATTGAGTATAACATATCCCCTGTTCGAGTATAACAAAGCCCCCTGATCGAGGAAAACAAAAACCCCTGGTCGAGTATAACAAAGTCCTCTGATCGAGCAAAACAAAGGCTCCTGGTCGAGTATAACAAAGCCCTCTCATCGAGTATAACAAAGTCCCCTGATCTAGTATAACAAAGTCCCATGGTCGAGTATAACAAAGTTCCTTGATCGAGTATAACAAAGGCCCCTGATCGAATATAACAAAGGGCCCCGTTTGAGTACAACAAAGCCTCCTGATCGAGTATAACAAAGTCCCCTGATCGAGTATAACACATCCCCTGATCGAGTATAACATATCACCTGATCGTGTATAAGAAAGTTCCCAAGTCGAGTATAGTAATGTCCCCTGACCGAGTATAACAAAGCCCCCTGACCGAGTATAACAAAGTCCTCTGATCGAGTATAACAAAGTCCCCTAATCGAGTATAATAAAGGTTTTTGATGGAGTATAATAAAGGCACCTGATCGAGTATAACAAAGTCCCCTGAACGAATATAAAAATGTCCCCTTATCTAGTATAGCAAAATCCCGTGATCGAGTATAGCAAAGGTCCTTGATCGAGTATAACAACGGTCCCCGGTTCAGTATAACAAAGCCTCCTCATCGACTATAACAACGTCCCCTGATCGAGTATAACACATCCCCTGATTGAGTATAACATGTCCCCTGATCGTGTAAAACAAAGTCCTCTAATCGAGTATAACAAAGGTCCCTGATCGAATATAAGAAAGCCACCGGATCGAATATAACAAAGTCCCTGATCGACTATAACAAAGGCCCTTGATCGAGTATAACAAAGTCCCGTAATCGAGTATAACAAAGTCCCCTTATCGAGAATAACAAAGTCCCCTTTTCGAGTATAACAAAGTCACCTGATCGAGTATAACAAAGTTCCCTGGTCGAGTATAACAAAATCCCCTAATCGAATATAACAAAGCCCCCTGATCGAGTACAACAAAGGCCACTGGATCGAGCATAACAAAGGACCCTGATCGTGTATACCACATCCCCTGATCGAGTATAACATATCCCTGATCTTGTATAACAAAGTTCCCTGGTCGAGTATAGTAATGTCCCCTGATCGAGAAAGACAATGCCTCCTGATCGAGTATAACAAAGTCCCCTGATAGAGTATAACAAAGTCTTCTGATCGAGGATTACAAAGTCCCCTGATCGAGTATAACAAAGGTCCTTGATCGAGTATAATAAAGGCCCCTGATCGAGTATAACAAAGTCCTTTGATCGAATATAAAAAAGTCCCCTGATCGAGTAAAACAAAGTCATCTGGTGGAGTATAACAAAGTCCCCTGATCGAGTATAACAAAGCCCCCTGATCGAGCATAACAAAAGCCCCTGGTCGAGTATAACAAAACCCTCTGATCGAGTATAACAAAGTCCCCTGATCTAGTATAACAAAATCCCGTGATCGAGTATAGCAAAGGCCCTTGATCGAGTATAACAAATGCCCCTCATCGAGTATAACAAAGTCCCCTAATCGAATATAACAAAGCCCTCTGATCGAGTATAACAAAGGCCACTGGTCGAGCATAAGAAAGGACCCTGGTCGAGTATAACAAAGTCCCATGATCGAGTATAACAAAGCCTACTCATCAGGTATAACAAAGTCCCCTGATCGAGTATAACAAAGTCCCCTGATGGAGTATATTAAAACCCCCACATCGAGTATAACAAAGTCCCCTAATCGAGTATAACAAAGTCCCCTGGTCGAGTACAACAAAGGCCAATGATCGAGTATAACAATGTCCCCTGATCTCGTATAACAAAGTCCCATGGTCGAGTATAACATATCCCCTGATCGTGTAAAACAAAGTCCTCTAATCGAGTATAACAAAGGTCCCTGATCGAATATAAGAAAGCCCCCTGATCGAATATAGCAAAGTCCTTGATCGAATATAACAAAGGCCCTGTTCGAGTATAACAAAGTCCCCTAAACGAGTATAACAAAGCCCCCTGATCGAGGAAAACAAAGGCCCCTGGTCGAGTATAACAAAGTCCTCTGATCGAGCAAAACAAAGGCCCCTGGTCGAGTATAACAAAGCCCTCTGATCGAGTATAACAAACTCCCCTGATCTCGTATAACAAAATCCCGTGATCGAGTATAGCAAAGGCCCTTGATCGAGTATAACAAAGGCCCCTGGTTGAGTATAACAAAGCCTCCTCATCGACTATAACAACGTCCCCTGATCGAGTATAACACTTCCCCTGATTGAGTATAACATATCCCCTGATCGAGTATAACAAAGCCCCCTGATCGAGGAAAACAAAGGCCCCTGGTCGAGTATAACAAAGTCCTCTCATCGAGCAAAACAAAGGCTCCTGGTCGAGCATAACAAAGCCCTCTGATCGAGTATAACAAAGTCCCCTGATCTAGTATAACAAAGTCCCATGGTCGAGTTTAACCAAGTCCCCTAATCGAGTATAACAAAGTTCTCTGATCGAGGATAACAAAGTCCCCTGATCGAGTATAACAAAGGTCCTTGATCGAGTATAATAAAGGCCACTGATCGAGTATAACAAAGTCCTTTGATCGAATATAAAAAAGTCCCCTGATCGAGTAAAACAAAGTCCCATGGTCGAGTATAACATATCCCTGATCGTGTATAACAAAGTTTCCTGGTCGAGTATTGTAATGTCCCCTGATCGAGTAAAACAAAGTCCCCTGGTCGAGTATAACAAAGTCCTCTGATTGAGTATAACAAAGCCCCCTGATCGAGTAAAACAAAGTCCCCCGATCGAGTATAGCAAAGGCCCTTGATCGAGTATAACAAAAGCCCCCGGTTGTGTATAACAAAGCCTCCTCATCGACTAGAACAACGTCCCCTGATCGAGTATAACACATCCCCTGATTGAGTATAACATATCCCCTGATCGTGTAAAAAAAGTCCTCTAATCGAGTATAACAAAGGTCACTCATCGAATATAAGAAAGCCCCCTGATCGAATATACCAAAGTCCTTGATCGAGTATAACAAAGGCCCCTGTTCGAGTATAACAAAGTCCCCAAATCGTGTATAACAAAGCCACCTCATCGAGGAAAACAAATGCCCCTGGTCGAGTATAACAAAGTCCTCTGATCGAGCACAACAAAGGCCCCTGGTCGAGTATAACAAAGCCCCCTGATCGAGTATAACAAACTCCCCTGATCTAGTATAACAAAATCCTTTGATCGAGTATAGCAAAGGCCCTTGATCGAGTATAACAAAGGCCCCCGGTTGAGTATAACAAAGCCTCCTCATCGACTATAACAACGTCCCCTGATCGAGTATAACACTTCCCCTGATTGAGTATAACATATCCCCTGATCGAGTATAACAAAGCCCCCTGATCGAGGAAAACAAAGGCCCCTGGTCGAGTATAACAAAGTCCTCTCATCGAGCAAAACAAGGGCTCCTGGTTGAGTATAACAAAGCCCTCTGATCGAGTATAACAAAGTCCCTTCATCGAGAATAACAAAGGCCCCTGATCGAGTATAAGAAAGGGCCCCGTTTGAGTACAACAAAGCCTCCTTATCGAGAATAACAAAGTCCCCTGATCGAGTATAACACATCCCCTGATCGAGTATAACATATCACGTGATCGTGTATAACAAAGATCCCTGGTCGAGTATAGTAATGTCCCCTGATCGAGTATAACAAAGCCCCCTGATCGAGTATAACAAAGTCCTCTGATCGAGTATAACAAAGTCCCCTGATCGAGTATAACAAAGGTCCTTGATCGAGTATAATAAAGGCACCTGATCGAGTATAACAAAGTCCCCTGATCGAATATAAAAATGTCCCCTTATCTAGTATAACAAAATCCTGTGATCGAGTATAGCAAAGGCCCTTGATCGAGTATAACAACGGCCCCCGGTTGAGTATAACAAAGCCTCCTCATCGACTATAACAACGTCCCCTGATCGAGTATAACACATCCCCTGATTGAGTATAACATATCCCCTTATCGTGTAAAACAAAGTCCTCTAATCGAGTATAACAAAGGTCCCTCATCGAATATAAGAAAGCCCCCGAAACGAATATAACAAAGTCCCTGATCGAGTATAACAAAGGGCCTTGATCGAGTATAACAAAGTCCCCTAATCGAGTATAACAAAGTCCCATTATCGAGAATAACAAAGTCCCCTTTTCGAGTATAACAAAGTCCCCTAATCGAGTATAACAAAGTTCCCTGGTCGAGTATTACAAAATCCCCTAATCGAATATAACAATGCCCCCTGATCGAGTACAACAAAGGCCACTGGTCGAGCATAACAAAGGACCCTGATCGAGTATAACACATCCCCTGATCGAGTATAACATATCCCCTGATCGTGTATAACAAAGTTCCCTGGTCGAGTATAGTAATGTCCCCTGATCGAGTAAGACAATGCCTCCTGATCGAGTATAACAAAGTCCCCTGGTCGAGCATAACAAAGTCCCCTGATCGAGTATAACAAAATCTTCTGATCGAGGATTACAAAGTCCCCTCATCGAGTATAAGAAAGGTCCTTGATCGAGTATAATATAAGCCCCTGATCGAGTATAACAAAGTCCTTTGATCGAATATAAAAAAGTCCCCTGATCGAGTAAAACAAAGTCCCCTGGTCGAGTATAACAAAGTCCCCTGAACGAGTATAACAAAGCCCCCTGATCGAGGAAAACAAAGTCCCCCGATCGAGTATAACAAAGTCCTCTCATCGAGCATAACAAAGTCCCCTGATCTAGTATAACAAAATCCCTTGATCGAGTATAGCAAAGGCCCCTGATCGATTATAACAAATGCCCCTCATCGAGTATAACAAAGTCCCCTAATCGAATATAACAAAGCCACTTGATCGAGTATAATAAAGGCCCTGATCGAGTATAACAAAGTCCTTGATCGAGTATAACAAAGGCCCTTGATCGAGTATAACAAAGTCACCTAATCGAGTATAACAAAGTCCCCTTATCGAGAATAACAAAGTCCCCTTTTCGAGTATAACAAAGTCCCCTGATCGAGTATAACAAAGTTCCCTGGTCGAGTATAACAAAATCCCCTGATCGAATATAACAAAGCCCCCTCATCGAGTACAACAAAGGCCACTGGTCGAGCATAACAAAGGACCTTGGTCGAGTGTAACAAAGCCCCCTCATCGAGTATAATAAAGGCCCTGATCGAATATAACAAAATCCCCAGATCTAGTATAACAAAATCCCCTGATCGAGTATAGCAAAGGCCCGTGATCCTGTATAACAAATGCCCCTCATCGAGTAAAACAAAGTCCCCTAATCGAATATAACAAAGCCCCCTGATCGATTATAACAAAGGCCACTGGTCGAGCATAAGAAAGGACCCTGGTCGAGTATAAAAAAGCCCCCTCATCGAGTATAATAAAGGCACTGATCGAGTATAACAAAGTCCCCTGATCTAGTATAACAAAATCCCGTGATCGAGTATAGCAAAGGCCCTTGATCGAGTATAACAAATGTCCCTCATCGAGTATAACAAAGTCCCCTAATCGAATATAACAAAGCCCCCTGATCGAGTATAACAAAGGCCACTGGTCGAGCATAAGAAAGGACCCTGATCGAGTATAACAAAGTCCCCTGATCGAGTATAACAACTCCTACTCAACAGGTATAACAAAGCCCCCACCTCGAGTATAACAAAGTCCCCTAATCGAGTATAACAAAGTCTCCTGGTCGAGTATAACAAAGGCCCATGATCGAGTAAAATAAAGTCCCCTGATCTCGTATAACAAAGTCTCCTTATCGAGAATAACAAAGTCCCCTGATCGAGTAAAACAATGCCTCCTGATCGAGTATAACAAAGTCCCCTGGTCGAGTATAACAAAGTCCCCTGATCGAGTATAACAAAGTATTCTGATCGAGGATTACAAAGTCCCCTGATCGAGTATAACAAAGTCCTCCGATCGAGAATAACAAAGTCCCCTGATCGAGGAAAGCAAAGCCCTCTGATCGAGTATAACACAGTCCCTTATCGAGCATAAAAAGGCCCCTGGTCGAGTATAACAAAGCCCCCCCTGATCGAATATTACAAAGTCCAGTGATCAAATATAACAAAGTCCCCTGATCGAGTATAAAAAAGTCCCCTGGTCGAGTATAACAAAAGCCCCTGATGGAGTATAACAAAGACCCTAATGGAGTATAACAAAGACCCCTGATCAAGGAAAACAAAGCCCCCTGATCGAGTATAACAAAGTCCCCTCATCGAGTATAACACATCCCCTGATCAAGTATAACATATCCCCTGTTCGTGTATAACAAAGTTCCCTGGTCGAGTATAGTAATGTCCCCTAATCGAGTATAATAAAGACCCCTTATCGAGCATAACAAAGGCCCCTGGTCGAGTATAACAAAGCCCTCCTGATCGAGTATTACAAAGTCCCCTGATCGAGTATAACAAAGTCCCCTGATCGAGGAAAACAAAGCCCCCTGATCGAGTATAACAAAGTCCCCTGATCGAGTATAACAAAGCACCCTGGTCGAGTATAACAAAGTCCCCTTATCGAGCATAACAAAGGCCCCTGGTCGAGTATAACAAAGCCCCCCTGATCGAATATTACAAAGTCCCCTGATCAAGTGTAACAAAGTCCCCTGATTGAGTATAACAAAGTCCCCTGGTCGAGTATAACAAAGGCCCCTGATGGAGTATAACAAAGACCATGATGGAGTATAACAAAGTCCCCTGAACGAGGAAAACAAAGCCCCCTGATCGAGTATAACAAACTCCCCTGATCGAGTATAACAAAGCACCCTGGTCGAGTATAACAAAGCCCCCTGATCGTGTATAACAAAGTCCCCTGATCGAATATAACAAAGTCCCCTGATTGAATATAATAAAGCCCCCTTACCGAGTATACAAAGTCACCTGATCGAGAATATCAAACCCCCCTGGTCGAGTATAATAAAAGGCCCTGATCGAGTATAACAAAGTCTCATGATCGAGTATAACAAATTCCCCTGGTTCGAGTATAACAAAATCCCCTGATAGAGTATATCAAAGGCCTCTGATCGAGCATAACAAAGGCCCCTGGTCGAGAATAACAAAGGCCCCTGATCGAGTATAACAAAGTCCCCTGATCGAGAATAACAAAGGCCCCTAATCGAGTCTAACAAAGTCCCCTGATCGAGTTTAGCAAAGGCCCTTGATCGAGTATAACAAATGCCCCTCATCGAGTATAACAGGGGCCTCTCATCGAGTCTAACAAAGTCCCCTGATCGATTATGACAAAGGCCCTTGATCGAGTAAAACAAAGCCCAATCATCGAGTATAACAAAGTCCCCTAATCGAGTATAACAAAGTCCCCTGGTCGAGGAAAACAAAGCTCCCTGATCGAGTATAACAAAGTCCCCTGATTGAGTATAACAAAGTCCCCTGGTTGACCATAACAAAGTTCCCTGGTCGAGTATAGTAATGTCCCCTAATCGAGTATAACAAAGACCCCTTATCGAGCATAACAAAGGCCCCTGGTCGAGTATAACAAAGCCCCCCTGATCGAATATTACAAAGTCCCCTGATCGAGTATAACAAAGCACCCTGGTCGAGTATAACAAAGTCTCCTTATCGAGCATAACAAAGGCCCCTGGTCGAGTATAACAAAGCCCCCCTGATCGAATATTACAAAATCCCCTGATCAAGTGTAACAAAGTCCCCTGATTGAGTATAACAAAGTCCCCTGGTCGAGTATAACAAAGGCCCCTGATGGAGTATAACAAAGACCATGATGGAGTATAACAAAGTCCCCTGATCTTGGAAAACAAAGCCCCTGATCGAGTATAACAAACTCCCCTGATCGAGTATAACAAAGCACCCTGGTCGAGTATAACAAAGCCCCCTGATCGAGTATAACAAAGTCCCCTGATCGAGTATAACATATCACGTGATCGTGTATAACAAAGTTCCCTGGTCGAGTATAGTAATGTCCCCTGATCGAGTATAACAAAGCCCCCTGATCGAGTATAACAAAGTCCTCTGATCGAGTATAACAAAGTCCCCTGATCGAGTATAACAAAGGTCCTTGATCGAGTATAATAAAGGCACCTGATCGAGTATAACAAAGTCCCCTGATCGAATATAAAAATGTCCCCTTATCTAGTATAACAAAATCCCGTGATCGAGTATAGCAAAGGTCCTTGATCGAGTATAACAACGGCCCCCGGTTGAGTATAACAAAGCCTCCTCATCGACTATAACAACGTCCCCTGATCGAGAATAACACATCCCCTGATTGAGTATAACATATCCCCTTATCGTGTAAAACAAAGTCCTCTAATCGAGTATAACAAAGGTCCCTCATCGAATATAAGAAAGCCCCCGAAACGAATATAACAAAGTCCCTGATCGAGTATAACAAAGGGCCTTGATAGAGTATAACAAAGTCCCCTAATCGAGTATAACAAAGTCCCATTATCGAGAATAACAAAGTCCCCTTTTCGAGTATAACAAAGTCCCCTAATCGAGTATAACAAAGTTCCCTGGTCGAGTATTACAAAATCCCCTAATCGAATATAACAATGCCCCCTGATCGAGTACAACAAAGGCCACTGGTCGAGCATAACAAAGGACCCTGATCGAGTATAACACATCCCCTGATCGAGTATAACATATCCCCTGATCGTGTATAACAAAGTTCCCTGGTCGAGTATAGTAATGTCCCCTGATCGAGTAAGACAATGCCTCCTGATCGAGTATAACAAAGTCCCCTGGTCGAGCATAACAAAGTCCCCTGATCGAGTATAACAAAGTCTTCTGATCGAGGATTACAAAGTCCCCTCATCGAGTATAAGAAAGGTCCTTGATCGAGTATAATATAAGCCCCTGATCGAGTATAACAAAATCCTTTGATCGAATATAAAAAAGTCCCCTGATCGAGTAAAACAAAGTCCCCTGGTCGAGTATAACAAAGTCCCATAAACGAGTATAACAAAGCCCCCTGATCGAGGAAAACAAAGTCCCCCGATCGAGTATAACAAAATCCCTTGATCGAGTATAGCAAAGGCCCCTGATCGATTATAACAAATGCCCCTCATCGAGTATAACAAAGTCCCCTAATCGAATATAACAAAGCCCCCTGATCGAGTATAATAAAGGCCCTGATCGAGTATAACAAAGTCCTTGATCGAGTATAACAAAGGCCCTTGATGGAGTATAACAAAGTCACCTAATCGAGTATAACAAAGTCCCCTTATCGAGAATAACAAAGTCCCCTTTTCGAGTATAACAAAGTCCCCTGATCGAGTATAACAAAGTTCCCTGGTCGAGTATAACAAAATCCCCTGATCGAATATAACAAAGCCCCCTCATCGAGTACAACAAAGGCCACTGGTCGAGCATAACAAAGGACCTTGGTCGAGTGTAACAAAGCCCCCTCATCGAGTATAATAAAGGCCCTGATCGAATATAACAAAATCCCCAGATCTAGTATAACAAAATCCCCTGATCGAGTATAGCAAAGGCCCGTGATCCTGTATAACAAATGCCCCTCATCAAGTAAAACAAAGTCCCCTAATCGAATATAACAAAGCCTCCTGATCGATTATAACAAAGGCCACTGGTTGAGCATAAGAAAGGACCCTGGTCGAGTATAAAAAAGCCCCCTCATCGAGTATAATAAAGGCACTGATCGAGTATAACAAAGTCTCATGATCGAGTATAACAAAGTCCCCTGATCTAGTATAACAAAATCCCGTGATCGAGTATAGCAAAGGCCCTTGATCGAGTATAACAAATGCCCCTCATCGAGTATAACAAAGTCCCCTAATCGAATATAACAAAGCCCCCTGATCGAGTATAACAAAGGCCACTGGTCGAGCATAAGAAAGGACCCTGATCGAGTATAACAAAGTCCCCTGATCGAGTATAACAACTCCTACTCATCAGGTATAACAAAGTCCCCTGATCGAGTATAACAAAGTCCCCTGATCGAGTATATCAAAGCCCCCACATCGAGTATAACAAAGTCCCCTAATCGAGTATAACAAAGTCTCCTGGTCGAGTATAACAAAGGCCCATGATCGAGTAAAATAAAGTCCCCTGATCTCGTATAACAAAGTCTCCTTATCGAGAATAACAAAGTCCCCTGATCGAGTAAAACAATGCCTCCTGATCGAGTATAACAAAGTCCCCTGGTCGAGTATAACAAAGTCCCCTGATCGAGTATAACAAAGTATTCTGATCGAGTATAACAAAGTCCCCTGATCGAGTACAACAAAGTCCCCCAATCGAGTATAACAAAGTCCCCTGATCGAGGAAAACAAAGCCCTCTGATCGAGTATAACAAAGTCCCTTATCGAGCATAAAAAAGGCCCCTGGTCGAGTATAACAAAGCCGCCCTGATCGAATATTACAAAGTCCAGTGATCAACATAACAAAGTCCCCTGATCGAGTATAAAAAAGTCCCCTGGTCGAGTATAACAAAAGCCCCTGATGGAGTATAACAAAGACCCTAATGGAGTATAACAAAGACCCCTGATCAAGGAAAACAAAGCCCCCTGATCGAGTATAACAAAGTCCCCTCATCGAGTATAACACATCCCCTGATCAAGTATAACATATCCCCTGTTCGTGTATAACAAAGTTCCCTGGTCGAGTATAGTAATGTCCCCTAATCGAGTATAATAAAGACCCCTTATCGAGCATAACAAAGGCCCCTGGTCGAGTATAACAAAGCCCTCCTGATCGAGTATTACAAAGTCCCCTGATCGAGTATAACAAAGTCCCCTGATCGAGGAAAACAAAGCCCCCTGATCGAGTATAACAAAGTCCCCTGATCGAATATAACAAAGCACCCTGGTCGAGTATAACAAAGTCCCCTTATCGAGCATAACAAAGGCCCCTGGTCGAGTATAACAAAGCCCCCCTGATCGAATATTACAAAGTCCCCTGATCAAGTGTAACAAAGTCCCCTGATTGAGTATAACAAAGTCCCCTGGTCGAGTATAACAAAGGCCCCTGATGGAGTATAACAAAGACCATGATGGAGTATAACAAAGTTCCCTGATCGAGGAAAACAAAGCCCCCTGATCGAGTATAACAAACTCCCCTGATCGAGTATAACAAAGCACCCTGGTCGAGTATAACAAAGCCCCCTGATCGAGTATAACAAAGTCCCCTGATCGAATATAACAAAGTCCCCTGATTGAATATAATAAAGCCCCCTTACCGAGTATAACAAAGTCACCTGATCGAGAATATCAAACCACCCTGGTCGAGTATAATAAAAGGCCCTGATCGAGTATAACAAAGTCTCATGATCGAGTATAACAAATTCCCCTGGTTCGATTATAACAAAATCCCCTGATAGAGTATATCAAAGGCCTCTGATCGAGCATAACAAAGGCCCCTGGTCGAGAATAACAAAGGCCCCTGATCGAGTATAACAAAGTCCCCTGATCGAGAATAACAAAGGCCCCTAATCGAGTCTAACAAAGTCCCCTGATCGAGTTTAGCAAAGGCCCTTGATCGAGTATAACAAATGCCCTCATCGAGTATAACAGGGGCCTCTCATCGAGTCTAACAAAGTCCCCTGATCGATTATGACAAAGGACCTTGATCGAGTAAAACAAAGCCCAATCATCGAGTATAACAAAGTCCCCTAATCGAGTATAACAAAGTCCCCTGGTCTAGGAAAACAAAGCTCCCTGATCGAGTATAACAAAGTCCCCTGATTGAGTATAACAAAGTCCCCTGGTTGACCATAACAAAGTTCCCTGGTCGAGTATAGTAATGTCCCCTAATCGAGTATAACAAAGACCCCTTATCGAGCATAACAAAGTCACCTGGTCGAGTATAACAAAGCCCCCCTGATCGAATATTACAAAGTCCCCTGATCGAGTATAACAAAGCACCCTGGTCGAGTATAACAAAGTCTCCTTATCGAGCATAACAAAGGCCACTGGTCGAGTATAACAAAGCCCCCCTGATCGAATATTACAAAATCCCCTGATCAAGTGTAACAAAGTCCCCTGATTGAGTATAATAAAGTCCCCTGGTCGAGTATAACAAAGGCCCCTGATGGAGTATAACAAAGACCATGATGGAGTATAACAAAGTCCCCTGATCTTGGAAAACAAAGCCCCTGATCGAGTATAACAAACTCCCCTGATCGAGTATAACAAAGCACCCTGGTCGAGTATAACAAAGCCCCCTGATCGAGTATAACAAAGTCCCCTGATCGAGTGTAACATATCACGTGATCGTGTATAACAAAGTTCCCTGGTCGAGTATAGTAATGTCCCCCGATCGAGTATAACAAAGCCCCCTGATCGAGTATAACAAAGTCCTCTGATCGAGTATAACAAAGTCCCCTGATCGAGTATAACAAAGGTCCTTGATCGAGTATAATAAAGGCACCTGATCGAGTATAACAAAGTCCCCTGATCGAATATAAAAATGTCCCCTTATCTAGTATAACAAAATCCTGTGATCGAGTATAGCAAAGGCCCTTGATCGAGTATAACAACGGCCCCCGGTTGAGTATAACAAAGCCTCCTCATCGACTATAACAACGTCCCCTGATCGAGTATAACACATCCCCTGATTGAGTATAACATATCCCCTTATCGTGTAAAACAAAGTCCTCTAATCGAGTATAACAAAGGTCCATCATCGAATATAAGAAAGCCCCCGAAACGAATATAACAAAGTCCCTGATCGAGTATAACAAAGGGCCTTGATCGAGTATAACAAAGTCCCCTAATCGAATATAACAAAGTCCCATTATCGAGAATAA
>NW_024745038.1:0-7765 GCF_018991925.1 Homarus americanus
TTTCGAAGCCGCATTTGGTAAAACGTTGCTCTGATCACCTAAGCGGCACGGGTGGTCCCCATTAGAGGTTCATGGCGCCATAAGGTCGTTGAACAGGCTTTGTGTCAAATATAGTAGAGTGTAGGACTGCTTTTATTGTCCTGGTGGCCCAGAGGTAGCATACCCCGGTCACAATTATAAGATCGTGGGTTTGAATCCTGGTAGGGTGAGGTGTTGATTATATGAAGAAGTCCGAGTGATTTATTGGGCTAATGAAATATTTATGGATCGTCCTTGTTTCGAAGCCGCATTTGGTAAAACGTTGCTCTGATCACCTAAGCGGCACCGGTGGTCCCCATTAGAGGTTCACGGTGCCATAAGCAAGTTTAACAGGCTTTGTGTGAAATATAGCAGAGTCTAGGAATGCTTTTATTGTCCTGGTGGCCCAGAGGTAGCGTCCCCCGGTCACAATTATAAGATCGTGGGTTCAAATCCTGGTGGGGTGAGGTGTTGATTATATGTAGAAGTCCGCGTGCTATATTGGGCTAATGAAATATATATGGATCCTCGTGTTTCGAAGCCGCATACGGTAAAACGTTGCTCTGATCACCTAAGTGGCACGGGTGGTCCCCATTAGAGGATTAACGGCGCCATAAGCTCGTTGAACAGGCTTTGTGTGAAATATAGTAGAGTCTAGGACTGCTTTTATTGTCCTGGTGGCCCAGAGGTAGCATTCCCCGGTCACAATTATAAGATCGTGGGTTCAAATCCTGGTTGGGTGAGGTGTTGATTAAATGTTGAAGTCCGCGTGCTTTATTGGGCTTATGAAATATACATGGATCCTCGGGTTTCGAAGCCGCATTTGGTAAAATGTTGCTCTGATCACCTAAGCGGCACGGGTGGTCCCCATTAGAGGTTCAAGGCGCCATAAGCTCGTTGAACAGGCTTTGTGTGAAATATAGCAGAGTTTTGGAATGCTTTTAGTGTCCTGGTGGCCCAGAGGTAGCGTTCCCCGTCACAATTAGAAGATCGTGGGATTGAATCCTAGTGGGGTGAGGTGTTGATTATATAAAGTAGTCCGCATGCTTTATTGGGCTAATGAAATATATATGGATCCTCGTGTTTCGAAGCTCCATTTGGTAAAACGTTGCTCTGATCACCTAAGCGGCACGGGTGGTCCCCATTAGAGGTTCACGGTGCCATAAGCTCATTGAACAGGCTTTGTGTGAAATATAGCAGAGTCTAGGACTGCTTTTATTGTCCTGGTGGCCCAGAGGTAGCGTCCCCCGGTCACAATTATAAGATCGAGGGTTCAATTCCTGGTGGGGTGAGGTGTTGATTAAATGTAGAAGTCCGCGTGCTTTATTGGGCTAATGAAATATATATGGATCCTCATGTTTCGAAGCCGCATTTGGTTAAGCGTTGCTCTGATCACCTAAGCGCACGGTATCCCTTATTAGAGTGTCTAGCTTGCGCCATAAGCTCGTTGAAACAGGCTTTTGTGTGAAATATAGCAGAGTCTAGGACTGCTTTTATTGTCCTGGTGGCCCAGAGGTAGCATTCCCCGGTCACAATTATAAGATTGTGGGTTCAAATCCTGGTGGGGTGAGGTGTTGATTAAATGTTGAAGTCCGCGTGCTTTATTGGGCTAATGAAATATACATGGATCCTCGGGTTTCGAAGCCGCATTTGGTAAAATGTTGCTCTGATCACCTAAGCTGCACGGGTGGTCCCCATTAGAGGTTCACGGCGCCATAAGCTCGTTGAACAGGCTTTGTGTGAAATATAGCAGAGTCTAGGAATGCTTTTAGTGTCCTGGTGGCCCAAAGGTAGCGTTCCCCGTCACAATTAGAAGATCGTGGGTTCGAATCCTAGTGGGGTGAGGTGTTGATTATATGAAGTAGTCCGCGTGCTTTATTGGGCTAATGAAATATATGGATCCTTCTTGTTTCGAGCGCATTTGGTAAAATGTTGGTCTGATCACCCTAAAAGCGGCGGTGGTCCCCATTAGAGGTTCACGGCGCCATAGCTCGTTGAACAGGCTTTGTGTGAAATATAGCAAGTCTAGGAATGCTTTTAGTGTCCTGGTGGCCCAGAGGTAGCATAGCCTGGTCACAATTATAAAATCGTGGGTTTGAATCCTGTTGGGGTGAGGTGTTGATTATATGTAGATGTTCGCGGTCTATTGGGCTAATGAAAAATATATGGATCCTCGGGTTTCAGCGCATATGGTAAAACGTTGCTCTGATCAATTTGCACGGTGGTCCCCATTAGAGTTCACGGCGCCATAGCTCGTTGAACATGCTTTGTGTGATATATAGCAGAGTCTAGAATGCTTTAGTGTCCTGTGGCCCAGAGGTATTCCCGGTCACAATTATAAGATCGTGGGTTCGAATCCTGGTGCTGAGGTGTTGATTATATGAAGAAGTCCGCGTGCTTTATTGGGTTAATGAAATATATGGATCCTCGTGTTTCGAAGCTGCATTTGGTAAAACGTTGCTCTGATCACCTAAGCGGCACGGGTGGTCCCCATTAGAGGTTCACGCGCCATAAGCTCGTTGAACTGGCTTTGTGTGAAATATAGCAGAGTCTAGGACTGCTTTTATTGTCTGGTGGCCTAGAGGTAGGCTCTCGGTCACAAGAGGTACGTGGTTCAAATCCTGGTGGGTGAGGTGTTGATTAAATGTAGAAGTCCGCGTGCTTTATTGGCTAATGAAATATATATGGATCCTTCTTGTTTCGAAGATGGTAAAATGTTGGTCTGATCACCCAAGCGCAACGGTGGTCCCCATTAGAGGTTCACGGCGTCATAAGCTCGTTGAACAGGCTTGTGTGAAATACAGTAAGAGTTCAGGAATGCTTTTAGTGTCCTGGTGGCCCAGATAGCATAGCCTGGTCACAATTATAAGATCGTGGGTTTGAATCCTGTTGGGGTGAGGTGTTGATTATATGTAGAAGTTCGCGTGCTCTATTGGGCTAATGAAATATATATGGATCCTCGTGTTTCGCCGGATTTGGTAAAACGTTGCTCTGATCACCTAAACGGCACGGGTGGTCCCCATTGGAGGTTCATGCCGGGCGAAGTTGAACACGCTTTGTGTGAAATATAACAGAGTCTAGGACTGCTTTTATTGTCCTGGTGGCCCAGAGGTAGCATTCCCCGGTCACAATTATAAGATCGGGGGTTCAAATCCTGGTGGGGTGAGGTGTTGATTATATGTAGAAGTCTGCTTGCTTTTTTGGGCTAATGAAATATTTATGGATCCTCCTTGTTTCGAAGCCGCATTTGGTAAAACGTTGCTCTGATCACCTAAGCGGCACGGGTGGTCCCCATTAGAGGTTCACGGTGCCATAAGCCCGTTGAACAGGCTTTGTGTGAAATATAGCAGAGTCTAGGACTGCTTTTATTGTCTTGGTGGCCTAGAGGTAGCGTTCCCCGGTCACAATTATAAGATCGTGGGTTCAAATCCTGGTGGGGTGAGGTGTTGATTTATGTTGAAGTCCGCGTGCTTTAATGGTCTAATGAATATATGGCGGATCCTGCGTTTCAAGCCACATTTGGTAAAAACGTTGCTCTGATCACCTAAGCGGCATGGGTGGTCCCCATTAGAGATCACTGCGCTAAGCTTTGCTGAACAGGCTTTAGTGAAATATAGGTGAGTCTAGGACTGCTTTTATTGTCCCCGTACCCAGAGGTAGCGTTCCCCGGTCACAATTATAAGGTCGTGGGTTCAAATCCTGGTGGGGTGAGGTGTTGATTAAATGTAGAAGTCCGCGTGCTTTATTGGTCTAATGAAATATATATGGATCCTTCTTGTTTCGAAGCCGCATTTGGTAAAATGTTGGTCTGATCACCTAAGCGGCACGGGTGGTCCCCATTAGAGGTTCACGGCACCATAAACTCGTTGAACAGGCTTTGTGTGAAATATAGCAGAGTCTAGTACTGCTTTTATTGTCCTGGTGGCCCAGAGGTAGCGTTCCCCGGTCACAATTATAAGATTGTGGGCTCAAATCCTGGTGTGGTGAGGTGTTGATTATATGTAGAAGTCCGCGTGCTTTAATGGTCTAATGAAATATATATGGATCCTCGGGTTTCGAAGCCACATTTGGTAAAACGTTGCTCTGATCACCTAAGCGGCACGGGTGGTCCCCATTAGAGGTTCACGGTGCCATAAGCCCGTTGAACAGGCATTGTGTGAAATATAGCAGAGTCTAGGACTGCTTTTATTGTCTTGGTGGCCCAGAGGTAGCGTTCCCCGGTCACAATTATAAGATCGTGGGTTCAAATCCTGGTGGGGTGAGGTGTTGATTATATGTTGAAGTCCGCGTGCTTTAATGGTCTAATGAAATATATATGGATCCTCGTGTTTCCAAGCCACATTTGGTAAAACGTTGCTCTGATCACCTAAGCGGCATGGGTGGTCCCCATTAGAGGTTCACTGCGCCATAAGCTCGTTGAACAGGCTTTGTGTGAAATATAGCAGAGTCTAGGACTGCTTTTATTGTCCTGGTGGCCCAGAGGTAGCGTTCCCCGGTGACAATTATAAGATCGTGGGTTCAAATCCTGGTGGGGTGAGGTGTTGATTATATGTTGAAGTCCGCGTGCTTTAATGGTCTAATGAAATATATCTGGATCATCGGGTTTCGAAGCCACATTTGGTAAAACGTTGCTCTGATCACCTAAGCGGCACGGGGGGTCCCCATTAGAGGTTCACGGCGCCATAAGCTCGTTGAACAGGCTTTGTGTGAAATATAGCAGAGTCTAGGACTGCTTTTATTGTCCTGGTGGCCCAGAGGTAGCGTTCCCCGGTCACAATTATAAGATCGTGGGTTCAAATCCTGGTGGGGTGAGGTGTTGATTATATGTTAAAGTCCGCATGCTTTAATGGTCTAATGAAATATATATGGATCCTCGGGTTTCGAAGCCACATTTGGTAAAACGTTGCTCTGATCACCTAAGCGGCACGGGGGGTCGCCATTAGAGGTTCACGGCGCCATAAGCTCGTTGAACTGCAGAGGTAGTGTTCCCAGGTCACAATTATAAGATCGTGGGTTCAAATCCTGGAGGGGTGAGGTGTTGATTATATGTAGAAGTCCGCGTGCTTTATTGGGCTAATGAAATATATATGGATCCGCGTGTTTCGAAGCCGCATTTGGTAAAACGTTGCTCTGATCACCTAAGCGGCACGGGTGGTCCCCATTAAAGGTTCACGGCGCCAAAAGCTCGTTGAACAGTCTTTGTGTGAAATATAGCAGAGTCTAGGACTGCTTTTAGTGTCCTTGTGGCCCAGAGGTAGCATTCCCCGGTCACAATTATAAGATCGTGGGTTCAAATCCTGGTGGGGTGAGGTGTTGATTATATGTAGAAATCCGCGTGCTTTATTGGGCTAATAAAATATATATGGATCCTCGTGTTTCAAAGCCGCATTTGGTAAAACGTTGCTCTGATAACCTAAGCGGCACGGGTGGTCCCCATTAGAGGTTCACGGCGCCATAAGCTCGTTGAACAGGCTTTGTGTGAAATATAGCAGAGTCTAGGACGGCTTTTATTGTCCTGGTGGCCCAGAGGTAGCATTCCCCGGTCACAAATATAAGACCGTGGGTTCAAATCCTGGTGGGGTGAGGTGTTGATTATATGTAGAAGTCCGCGTGCTTTATTGGGCTAATGAAATATATATGGATCCTTCTTGTTTCGAAGCCGCATATGGTAAAATTTTGGTCTGATCACCTAAGCGGCACGGGTGGTCCCCATTAGAGGTTCACGGCGCCATAAGCTCGTTGAACAGGCTTTGTGTGAAATATAGCAGAGTCTAGGACTGCTTTTATTGTCCTGGTGGCCCAGAGGTAGCGTCCCCCGGTCACAATTATAAGATTGTGGGTTCAAATCCTGGTGGGGTGAGGTGTTGATTATATGTAGAAGTCCGCGTGATTTAATGGTCAAATGAAATATATATGGATCCTCGGGTTTCGAAGCCACATTTGGTAAAATGTTGCTCTGAAAACCTAAGCGGCACGGGGAGGTCCCCATTAGAGGTTCACGGCGCCATAAGCTCGTTGAACAGGCTTTGTGTGAAATATAGCAAAGTCTAGGAATGCTTTTAGTGTCCTGGTGGGCCAGAGGTAGCGTTCCCCCGTCACAATTAGAAGATCGTTGGTTCGAATCCTGGTGGGGTAAGGTGTTGATTATATGAAGAAGTCCGCATGCTTTATTGGGCTAATGAAATATATATGGATCCTCGTGTTTCGAAGCAGCATTTGGTAAAACGTTGCTCTGATCACCTAAGGGGCATGGGTGGTCCCCATTAGTGGTTCACGGCGCCATAAGCTCGTTGAACAGGCTTTGTGTGAAACATAGCAGAGTCCAGGACTGCTTTTATTGTCCTGGTGGCCCATAGGTAGCGTTCCCCGGTCACAATTATAAGATCGTGGGTTCAAATCCTGGTGGGGTGAGGTGTTGGTTAAATGTAGAAGTCCGCGTGCTTTATTGGGCTAATGAAATATATATGCATCCTTCTTGTTTCGAAGCCGCATTTGGTAAAATGTTGGTCTGATCACCTAAGCGGCATGGGTGGTCCCCTATAGTGGTTCACAGTGCCATAAGCTCGTTGAACAGGCCTTGTGTGAAATATAGTAGAGTCTAGGACTGCTTTTATTGTCCTGGTGGCCCAGAGGTAGCATACCCCGCTCACAATTATAAGATCATTATAAGATCGTGGGTTCAAATCCTAAAGAGTGTGTTGCTGATTATATGGCAGTCCGCGGATTTAATGGTCAAATGAAATATATGGCGGATCCTCGGTTTCGAAGCCATCAAAAACGTTGCCTGACTACCTGCTTGCAAGGGGGGTCCTATTAGGAGGCCCACGGCGCCATAAGCTCGCTGAACAGGCTTTGTGTGAAGAGTAGCAAACAGGAATGCTTTAGTGTCCTGGTAGGGCCAGAGGTAGCATTCCCGGTCACAACTAGGAAATATCGTTGGTTCGGAATCCTGGTGGGGTGAGGTGTTGATTATGGTTGAAGAAGTCCGCTGCTTTTGGCTGGGCTAATAAACAGGCGATCCTGTCGGGTCGATTTCCGTAAAAATGTTGCTGTGATCACCTGTTGCACCGGTGGTCCCTCATTGGGAGGTTCACACGGCGCCGAAGCTCGCGAACAGGCTTTTGTGTGAAATATACCAGAGTCTGGACTGTTTTTATTGTCCTGGGTGCCCAGGAGGTAAGCATTCCCCGGTCACAATTCTACATCGTGTCTCAAATCCCGGTGGGGTGAGGTGTTAATTATATGTAAAAAAGTCTTCGCTTGCTTTATTGGGCTTATGAATATTTATGGATCCTCCTTGTTTCTTTTGAAAGCCGCATTTGGTAAAACGTTCCTCCGATCACCTAAGCGGCACGGGTGTGTCCCCTAATAGAGTTCACGGCGCCATAAGCCTCGTTGAACAGGTTTTGTGAAATATATGTCTAGAATGCTTTTAAGTGTCCTGGTGGGCCAGAGGTAAGCATTCTGGTCACAATTAGAAGATCGTGGTTCTAATCCTGGTGGGGTGAGGTGTTGATTATATGAAGTCCCGCGATGCTCATTGGGCCATGAAATATATATGGATCCCTGTTTCGATTCCGATTTGCAAAAACGTTGCCTGATCACCTAAGCGGCATGGGTGGTCCCCATTAGACGTTCACGGGCGCCATAAGCTCGTTGAACAGGCTGTGTGAAATATAGCAGAGTCTAGGACTGCTTTTATTGTCCTGTGGCCCAGAGGTAGCGCTCCCAAGTCATAATTATAAGA
>NW_024745039.1:0-8420 GCF_018991925.1 Homarus americanus
AAGAAGCGTTTACAGTGCCCAACTGGGAAGCATGCGGAGTTCATGCTTGCCTTTATGACTCATGCATTAAGGGCGTAAAAGGCCTGAAGGGTCATGGGTTTTGTCAGCAAGTTACATAAAGTGACAAGTATGAGTGTGTGGGGGGAAAATTCCCGGTACAATTTATCTGTTTATGGCAAAGTGTGGCAGGTCCCTAATAATGGCAAGTGCCAGGCCTGTCACTAGGAGGAGGGATATCTGGTCAGGGAGGGAAGAGGTGCCACCCCTGTAGGGGGAGGTCATAGGGCAAATGAGGATGTGGTGAAAGAGGGTGTGAGAGTCTGTTGACTACAAAGTTTACAAACAGTGCGGCCAGGCTCAGGGTTGCCAATGTACTAGGCGTGGCGAAGTACAGTGGGGGTGGAGGGGATATGGTGTGGTGGGGCAGGTACAGTAGGGGTGGGGGGAGGCACATAGGCGTTGACAACATTGAGGGACACACCTTTTAGGGTTATTGTGATGGTGTGTTCGTCGACATGTCGGTGGGGTACAGGTAGCCGGGGGTGGTGTCCTCAGGTCCAGGTAGCCCTGGTGGAGACAGCTCAGACACGGGAGCGGGCGCCGCTTGCGGTGGGTGGAGGACAGGTTGAGGCACCAAGTGTTGTGAGGATGGGACAGGACTTCGCTCGGGGGCAGCAGGACACACCAGGGCAGGCCCGGAAGGCGCTACACCAGTAGTGAAGGACGCCGGCGGTGGAGTAGGCAGTGAGCAGGGGGGGCTCACAGGGGGGCCAACAGCTTGTGTCAAACCAGAAGAGAGGAGTGCATCGTGGGGTAGTAGTAGGGTTGTCAGACCACAGCTTACATAGCGAGGAAAGCCAGACTTGACCCGACATTAGGGAGGTCAAAAGTATAGGTTATCTCTTGCGGCTGACCAGGGTTACAAATCAACTAGCTCCCCTCCCATGTGACATGTCACCACAACAGACATGTAAGAAGGCACCAGCCGACTCTCTTCCAATATACAATAACCTACTCTCTGAACAAAGGCCGGACCTGACCTCACATTAGCCAGGTCAAATGTAACCCTCGGAGCCCAACTCAATGGGTCACAAATCAACCAGGGCCTCTCATGTCACACGGCCCCACCTGATGACTTCTCCAGAAAGTACGTCTTACATCTCAGAAACTCCAGTCTGACCCGACATTAGGGAGGTCAAGTGTAGGGGAACTCTCACGGTTGCTCTCCCAATATACACACGGCCCCACCTGATGACTTTCCCAGATAGTTTCTGAAAAGTCCAGACCTGACCTCACATTGGCCAGGTCAAATGTAAGGAGACCCTTCGCCGCCGCCCCCCCGGCCAGCTCAACCTGACGGCTCGCCTCCCAATATATAGGACGTCCTAGTCCTCCCTCAGGGAATTCACAGAGAGAGATACCCGGAGACAGAGCCAGTCCTCCCTGGGACACACAGGAGTTCGCAGAGAGAGAGTTGTCTTGTAACAAGGTGGCCAGCTACTACACCGAGTCCTGCTAGAGAAGTCAGGGGCCGGAGGCAAGTCGCCTCCGGTCGCCGCCAGTCGCCTCCGGTCACCTCCAGTCGCCTCCGGTCAGGACCGAGACTTCCCTCCGGCGCCCAGCTAAGCAGTCTCCCATAGAGACAACCCAGGACTACCTGCTAGGCCTCCCCTAGGTCACGTGAGTGTTTGTCAGAGCTTTCCATGGGATGAGTTACTTACGTGGGAAGTGTATTCATTTCATGTTCGTGTCCGAGAATCAGTGTCTAGTAACGTAATAGATGTGTATTGACGTATAAGATACGATAAGTGTACGATAAGTGTAAATAACTATCACGGCCACGCTACCAAAATCTTCCTCTCTTTATACTCTTATACTATCAATATTCTACCTATATGTAATCTTCTTCTTGTGAGTTTTGTCTCATTACAGTAGCAACAGAGGGCAGGAGTAGGTGGGAGATGGTGGTACAGAGTGTAGCGAAGAGTTTTTCAATACGGTTGGTAAATTCTTGGAAGAGGGATATGATCTGTGTCATGTCACTGGCGGGGGGTTGTGGGGGGGCACCGGTGGGAGCGCAAGGCCTGACAGCCTCAGAGTAGAGACGAGGAGGAGGCCCAGTAGTAGTTGAGTTAGGAGACGGCCGGGACTGCTGTGTTGTAGCCAGATGAGGCCAGGCAGAGGCAGGTGTTGTTGAAGAAGGCATTGCTGGAGACACAGGGTACACAGGGGGGTGTGGCCCGGAAGACTGGGGGGGGCGTTGTGGTAGACTTGGCCTTCGGGGAGGCTTTTCCCCTGGGACAGACGGGCGATTGGGGCATTGCCGTGAGTCAGCATTGTGTGGCCGCCACAGTTACAACATCTGGGATTAATTACATAGCCCACCCCACCACTGTTAAGGTGGTCTTTGATTTTGTGGGCACAGGCGGCGGAGTTGTGGTTACATGAACAGAAGCGACATCTGGGGCGATCACGACGACAGCAGGCAGTGAAGTTGTGACCCCAATGAGAACAGACAACACAGAAAGCAGGCTCAGGATGATAGGCTTCTGCATACAGTGGGGGTAAGAGTGGGTGGGCATTCACAGTGGTTGGGCACTCCCTTCCCTTCCACTTGACAATGACAGCGGGTTGTGGAACTCTCCCCCGGTAATGGCGACGTTAAGTCACGCGCATCTTCGATGTCAGCGTATAAGGGGAAACGTTTCACTAGGATGTGGCAACAGTCATCCGCGTCTACAGGGGGGGAGCAGCAGGACGACCCCGTCAAAGCCAACAGTACTAAGTGTTTCATAGGCCTCAGGAGTCTGACACTTGATAAAGTTCCGGTTCTTACCTTGTCGGAATTCAATGCTGAAACCGTGCTGTCTGCAGTACTTCATCATCCAGTTAAAGCGTTCCTCTACAGTTTTCAGAGAGTCCTTGGGGAAGTGGAGATTCAGCTTACTTGTTTGTTTGGCAGAGGGCAGGGTGATAGGGTCCATGGGATTGGTGTTTCCACTGTGGCTAGCGTTTCCCATAGAAACATTAGCGTCACTGTCATAATCACTGGGGTCTGACTCTTGAAGGGTGTTGGATTCAGTATGACCAGGCGAGTTGGTAATGGCATCAGTATCACAGATGTCTGCGTCTGCATCTATGAGAGAGCCTCGTCTGGGACGTTTATGTCGACCCCCCATGCTGGCAAAACATGCCGGCAGAGGGGACCTTGGTGGGACGATCGGGAAGCCAAGAGCATCTATGGGCACGTCTGTTCCCTTGGGTGGTCACGCCACGACTGGGAGGGAAGAGGTGTTGGTAACGGCTGGGGACCTGTAGGAGGAGGTCATAGGGCAAGTACTCTTTGTAGTGGCGGTTGTCGTCACCGGTTACAGCGTCATAGTGGCGTAGTGTGACGCTGCCCCGTTGTTTCAGGTGTGTCCAATGTTCGTCGAATGCTTCTCGTTGTGTGGCGTATATGCGAGGTTTGAGATGATTCAGGGAGAGGGCGAGGGTGGCTTCAATATCTTCTTCTTGTGTCGCTTCTTTGGCAAGTCGATCAACAGTGTCACAGGCAGTTATTCCTATATGTGACGGGATCCAAATAAACTTGACACGGATGTCATCAGTTTGTTCTAGCCTGGCGATGGCGGCTAGGGTGTGTTGGGCGGCAGGGGAGGAGGGGGAGGGCGATTTAAGCAGTGCCGGATTAACCATGAGGCACTTGAGGCTCTGGCCTCAGGCGGGCCCCCGACTCTAAGGGGCCCCCAAATCCAAACATTCTCGAAGTTGAAGCATATAAAACATGAACTTCGTTCAAATATGTCCTAGCAACGTCTCTAATTTTCTGTCTCTTGTGAACATTGAATGTGTTATTTTGCAGAAGCTTAATATTGATGAAATCATTGATAAATTTTGGTATATTTTGTTCTTGCTATATATATATATATATATATATATATATATATATATATATATATATATATATATATATATATATATATATATATATATAACCTTGAGGGTAGGGGGCCCCAAGTTGATCTGTGCCTCAGGCCCCTGTTAAGCTTAATCCGGCCCTGGATTTAAGCCTCGCTAGTGCAGAAGTGCTGTCACTGATTATAAGGAGGTTCCAGCGTTCAGTGGGAGCATAGGCCGCCCCCTCATGAATGCCCGCGAGGATGGCTATGCTTTCAGTGTCAGTGGAAGAGGCCCAGTCGTGGACCCTGATTTTCCTGCGGGGCTGGCGCTCAGGAATCCACACAGCTGCCCCAGCGCTGCCCAGCGTGGTAACAGACCCATCACAGTAGACGAGGATAGGAGGGTGGGAGGTCGTAAGAGTGTATACAGTTTACATTATATAGCTACCAACAACAAAAAGTTTTTAACATTAGATACGCTGAAATTCATTTCACTTTACATTTTCTTTGAGTATCATCAGACAGTAGACTAAAGCAACAAAGTAGTCCCTTTTTATTTATTGTTTTTTAAATTTATTTATCATTTGAACACTTATCAGCTTACTAGCATTTGGGCGGTTGGTCTATGATCTATCCAGTGTTAGTACAGGAGGAAACCTGTGATATTTGGTAGAGTCACATTGGATAACACCTTTTCCTTGTACGTCCCGGGCCACGCTCGAACCCATGATATATTATTAATGAGAGATAAAATTACCACGAAATGATCTCCACTATATCTCACATATATTATAGACAAATTTGTTTTTATTTTTACAATAATTGAAAATAAACATTTATAAAAGCGAACTGGCAATTTACCATATCAAAACCTATGGATGCCCCACCCAGTTAAACAGTTTTAACTCATTTTATTATTTCTAATTTATATTGAATAAATATTCCTTGATATAGTTATTTAATATTTGTGAAACGAAGTATCTATAAATAAATATCCAACATCTATATTATTAGCTTTGCGCAGTGGTAGTATCGTAACCAATGAGGTTTATCCGAGGTGCGATTATTGCTCGTTGAAAACTCTCCCCAATACCCCGTCTAGTCGTCGTGAAATACCGACGGCAACGACATTTTTTGTTAGCCCGTTCCAGGGCTAAATATACTGAATCTAGAAGGCAAAACATGACCAATCATATAATCTAACTATGACATGGTTCGTGTGAGTAATCATGAACAGCTTTTCCAGGGTAATCCCTCCTGATTTGCCAGGTCCTCGCACAGTATACAGTACAATACCTAATTATCTAAGTTCGTGGATTACAGACTACAAGTCATTTATGTCACGGGGTCCATACAAGAATTTGTATTTTATACATTACTCAAGAAAGAAATACGGGTTATTGATAAAATGGCATACTATAATGTATAATTATAGATTACAGAAATATGTTCTAGATTCCTTAGTATAGTCAGAGGAGTGTATTTATGATTCAATGTCATATTTCATATTTCTTTCTTGAGCAATATGTAAAACGTAAATTGTGTCTTGTATGACTCCTGTCACAGAAATGACTTTAGTTCGTAATCTACGAATTTAGTTAGATAACTTGAGATAGTGTAACCAGAATACTCCACGAGAACATGGAAACCACGGATTTCCCTAGAAAAAGAGACCTTAATTAAGATGAATTTATTTATTCACACATGAATCAAGTTAAGGTGTAGTTTCAATTGAAAGTCATGTTTTGCCATCAGATATTCATTATTTTTAGCCCTGGAACGGGCCAACAAAAATTGTCGTTGCCGTCGGTATTTCACGACGACTAGACGGGGTATTGGGAAAAGTTTTCAAAAAGCAATAATCGCACCTCAGATAAACCTCATTGGTTACGATACCGCCACTGCGCAAAGCTGATGATACTTCGTTTGTTAGAAATACATGTCTACAAGGCCTTCATTTAATTGTTAGAGTAAGACATTTTTATGTAAGTGTGAGCATTATTTAAACATTTATGGATATTTCTTGATAGATACTTATTTACATACATATTAACTAATTATAAACAGAAATATCTAATTATTTGAGCTTAAACTTCAATAGAAAATAAGAAAAACCGTAATAATATGAGTTAAAACTCTTTAACTGGGGTGGAGCATCCATAGGGTTTATTATGGTACAGGCTTCCACGGGCGGCCTTACTCTACAGTCACAGCTGGCGGAAGAGCTTCAACGAGCAGGTCGTTTAATACAATGACGGAATTGGGTGATGGATACAGCAGACACAGCAATGTAGCCCTAGCCCAGGGTACTGCTGGGGACTGTTGACGGATTTGGAGCTGACTAGCAGCAGTGAATGTGAAGAACAAAAGCTGTTTAAAGTTGTGAATAGCAAAAAGAAGAATAAAAGGAGGAATAGAGATGGTATAAGCAGTGATGATAATATTTCCCACTTGGTGGATAAACGAAAGAAAATTGATGGTGTGAATCATTCTTCAACCAAGATCAGTACAACTAGTGTAAACCCCATTGATGGT
Source organism: Homarus americanus (assembly GCF_018991925.1). Taxonomy (NCBI): domain Eukaryota; kingdom Metazoa; phylum Arthropoda; class Malacostraca; order Decapoda; family Nephropidae; genus Homarus; species Homarus americanus. The sequence continues at coordinate 6,435 of NW_024745039.1, forward strand.
TTAGATGGCAGCAACTCATCAAGGAAGCCACGTCTTTACTACCCCAAGGATAATGGCATGGATTTTCATGATAAGGTAAAGTGGTCAGTTAGACTCACTAAGCGCCATCAAGGGTATCAAGTGCTCTTTAAAGAAGGTAAACATATTCCTTATATTACTGTGAAGGATGAGGAACTGTTAGATATTTAACTACAGAAGGTTTTGAGAATGTAGTGATGGAAAAGACTGTCGAGTCCATTGGGAAGTGTACTAAGATCATTCTTTTTGATTATCCTGTTTACCTTGACCCCGAGGATGTGTTGGCTGACGATAGATTTATTAGGGCCAAGAGACGTGTAATTAGATTTGATGGACCTATAACCTAAGCCGCAGTTAATTGCGATAATCAAAGGTTCGGCGCCAGAGGAGGTCTTTGTGAGATGTTTGGGATATAAACGGGTTGATATCTACGACGAATCTCCAGTAATATGCTATAAGTGTTACAAGTGGGGGCACATGGCGTGGAAATGCCATAATGATTTTCGATGTAGGTTCTGTGGAAAAATGCATGAATCTAAGGTATGTGGAGATAAACTTAAGGCAAAGAAGAAAATTACACCAAAATGCTGTAATTGTGGGGGGCTCACAATGCCAGCTCGTGGGTGTGTCCTAAAAACCGAAAGTTCATCAATTGCAATCACGAGCTCAGTCCATTAATCAAGAGGATAAAGGTGACGCTGTAAGGAGCGATGTTGCAGGGACACCAAGTGCTGTAAGTGTGTGGGAAAAGCGAATGGAAATACTTAATGCAGCAGCACAGAAAGACATAGGTAACGGGGGCAATAACCTTATAGCCAGGGCCGGATTCAGGAGTGGGCAAAGTGGGCAGCTGCCCAGAGGCCTCCACATATTGCAATATTTTATTTATTTGCTTATTCATTTGGATTATTTTTATTTTCATTTTTAAAATTCATGTTTATCTCTTCCATCACGTAAAACTATGTTCAGCAAGAAGCGTGATAGAAATTAGGCTAGTTACTCCTTGAAATTCATGAATACCTGGTTTTCCTATGATGTACCTGTCGAGCAGTTGCAGTGAAAGCAGTTGTCCAAGGTTATCTCCCAATCCGTGAAGCGCTTGCTAAAATAGCTAGAGATGAAAATGAAACGAGCAAAACATGTTATGAAGCCAATGGTCTCCATGATAAGATGTGCAAGTTAAAGACTGCTATTTATGCTGTGTTTTGGCATGGCATTCTTGGCAGAGTTGATGCAACAAGCCATGCATTGCAAGATCCTAAACTCGATTTGAACACAGCAGTAGCAATGCTGAAGTCCTTGGAATGTTTTGTAAGAGAAAAAAGAGATTGCTTCCATGTTTATGAGAAGAAGGGAAGGGAAATGTCAGAAACTGGGGATTATTCACAGACACGCAAGCGTCAACGTAATGTACGACTCAATCCATTGGATTATGGACGATCAGAAGAAGCAGCCCTCTCACAGTCAGAAAAATTTCGGGTTCAGAATTTCCTTCCAGCAATTGATCAGTTTCTGAGTTCACTGGATCAACGGTTAAAGGCCTATGAGGAAACCTGTTCACTTTTCGGGTTCTTGTCTAAACTGGAGTCAATGAATTGTGACGAAATTGAAGCAGCTGCAGCAAAATTGGCTGCTGAGTACAAAAATTATTTGGATCAAACACTTGGAGTTGAACTTGTGCAGTTTACAGCATTCTTCACTCAATTTCTTGAAGACGAAGATGATGAGAAAGGGAGGGCACATTACCTTTACAAGCTGTTGATAGACAAGAAAGTTGTAGATACATTTCCAAATGTTGAAATAATACTACGGATGTACTTGGTGCTCATGGTCACAAATTGTTCTGGAGAACGTTCTTTCAGTAAAATGAAGTTTATTAAAAACAGACTTCGTACTACAATGTGTCATGATAGGCTCAGCCACCTGGCTTTGATGAGTATCGAATATGACATCATCAGAGAGATTGAC
>NW_024745040.1:0-12174 GCF_018991925.1 Homarus americanus
AACCACTGATGGTAAAGAAAAAAGTGAGAGGCTGATAGCAAAAGGCCAACAATTGTATGTACACACTCATGGAAACAGTGTCATTTATCTTTATAAAATGTGTACAAAAGATTCATTAAAATTATTGTTTATTACTGACTGTCTCTTTGATTGAATTCAAGTTTATATATGCATGAACAATACAATTATTCATTAATAATATGTATAATATGAAAACACACAAGAGAAGACAAGACTGCATTGTTTTTGTTAGTGTTTACACCCATAACAATCATTCTACATAAGAAACTGAAGAAAATAAGACCCTGGTTATAGCTGTAGTAAAATTAATATAAACAAAAGAATATGTATGTTTTAATTAATGTTATTTAATGAACATTGTAAGTAACCACTGTTGGTAAAGAAAAAAGTGAGATAGATTGTGCAAGACCATTGTACAGTACGCCTGGATAATTCATGGACATTTATTTTGCGGTCCTCTATTATTCGCGTTTCAATTCATCGTCAATAAATTCGTTCCATTGCACAGAAACTCGGGTACCCTTCTGTGTTTGTTGATCGTTGTTTTAAAAGGGCTAAAAAATCCTTTCATTCCTCTCAAACCAGACAAGTTCCTACACTTAAGAATATTTTGACTCTGCCCTATCGTAATGAATTTGTCCCGTTAGTTCGGTCCCTCAAGCTTTTAAATATTAATGTTGTTTTCAAGTATGACTCAACCATTACCAATATGTTAATAAGGAATAGCCCAAGTTTGAATTTAAATGGAAGTGTTTATTGTATTCCATGTAGTAAATGTAATTGTAATTATGTAGGACAGACAGGAAAAACACTGCAGCTCAGAATCAAACAACATAAGTATAATATCAGAACTGCATCTGAAAGCAGTGCCTTGTTCGTTCATGTTAGGAATAATAATCACCCCATTGCTTGGGAAAAAAAGCTTAGAAGTATTTAAATCATCTTGTGTCACAGAAAGACTTCTGGTTGAAGCTAGTTTGATTAAGGAATTAAAATCAATAAACCTTAGTGATGGTCAGTTCAAAACTGAAAATATGTTACATAAATTTATTTGTCAGTGGCCCAAGGTTAAAAATGCTTTGAAAACCTTTGATCTAGATGTATGATAGTTATTTTGTGGGTCCCTTATTTTTTACCTGACCTGACTAGTCACGTCACCCCCTTCTCTTAAGCTCCTCTACGTATGTGTTGGTGTGGGGATTAGTGGATGACATCATTATGACCTGACCTCATGTTTTTAAGGTCTCCCTGCATATGTAAGCCTCTCTCTGTCCATGTAATCCAGTTGCCTCTGAAGATGTCTTGAATAAAGACGAAAGCTAAGGTACTCCGTTGTTTCCGTTTTCCCGTGTGATTTTATTAAGATATATATATATATATATATATATATATATATATATATATATATATATATATATATATATATATATATATATATATATATATATATATATATATATATATATACATATATATATATACATATACACACACACAGTCATGCGTCGGTTAACGTCCGATCGCATATACGTTCGTGCCCCGCCCCCCAAAAAAAACTTCCGTGACGCCTGCCGGACCACCACTCCACGACCCCCTGATGGAGACACGATGATCCTCCCCTTACTGGCCAGATAATTATGTGTTAAAGGAATATGCTTCCTTCCTTAGGCATTTTTTTAAGCATTTGCCCCCAGGTGTAATGTTAACCTACATCTATTGAGGATAAAATCTTTCACCTAAAATTGACAATAACACATTTGCTGTAATCAGACATATCTAGTTGCCTCAACAATTGCACCCCCAGTTGCAATTGGGGTTGCAATTTAAAATTCTGTGGCATTACTAAGAATAGTGAAGTCTCTGGTGCACTCTAAGATTAAGAGAGAAAACGGAGTACTCAGGCGTCCTAATGTGAGAGAAAACGGACTCGTATGATGGGGGACCAAATAAAAAAAGCATAGTTACATGTTTTGTGGACTACAGTATTAAGCATACCCTTTTCATCACTTTGTAATAAACCTAGCCATGCCTGTGTGTATTTATGATATTTACCATAACATTATATATATATTTAGTGGGTCTAAATGGTTGTAAAATGGGAAACTTGGGGTTGGGTCTTGGGTGCCTTGAACCAATTAGAATAAATCCCATAGGTTCTGTACTTTCGTTATCGGCGGGGTCCCAATTAGGCGCGATAACCAAGGGATGACTGTACTGTACTGTATATACTTGTGACACTGGCCAGCTGCTTCTGGTGTTATGGTACAGGGGTACCAAGTGACAGCACTAGGATCCCGCTTCCTCTATCAAGGAATAAACAATTAAAATTTAAATTGAAAAAAAAAACATTCAAATAATGGGACCTAGCGAACCTAAATGGCCCTAGAGCGGGCACAGTCACGTATGCATGGCGTATTCTTATAGATTGTGCTGCCAGGCGTACGTTATCTAGTGAATTTAGTCAATATTGTACAGTAACAATGGACCTAAGCGCAAACCTGTATTGTGCATATACTAAATGATTACGGTACTAAAATTTTTATGTCTATTGCAAATACAGTGACCCCTCCGTTAACGAACTCAATCCGTTCCAGAAGGTCGTTCGTTAACCGAAAAGTTCGTTAACCGAAACCATTGTTTCAATGGGTTTTTGGGTAATTGGTTCCAGCTCACCGAAAATTTCCTAAATTCAACAAAAATGGTAGAAAAGTTCACTTACTTTGAGGTGTGTATGTAGAACGCTCCTGGATGATGATGATGATGATGGGATTTAGAATGGGGGTGGAGGAGAAGGAAGAAGAGAAGGCATTGGGGTGGAAGAGAAGTCACCCCATGGTGCCATTTCACCCATAAATTTTAGCTCTCTGGTGTAATTCAAGATTATTTTCTTTAAATCAACACTGCACTGCATTATATATTGTCAATATGTAAAATATATTTCAAAATGACCAATAATTTGCTTGGAAACACAGAAAAAAGCGTTTAGTTGAAGAGAGTCTCAAGCAAGATGTTACCTCCAGTGAAAACAGAGAGAGACTAACTCCTGTTTGCTGTGTTAAGAGGCTGGATGCCTCGCATTAAACTAGTCACTTTACCTTCAATTATGTTCAATAATTGTTAAAATGACTAAAAAATTGAATATTAAACTTTTAAAATTATTGAATAGTATAAACTTCTTGATATTTACTAAAATAGTAAGGAATTTAAGCCCTAGAACCGGTACAGGGGTACCAAGTGACAGCACTAGGATCCCACTTCCTCTATCAAGGAATAAACAATTAAAATTTAAATTGAAAAAAAAAATTCAAATACTGGGACATAGCAAACTTAAATGGCCCTAGAGCGGGCACAGTCACGTATGCATCGCGTATTCTTATAGATTGTGCTGCCAGGCGTACATTATCTAGTGAATTTAGTCAATATTGTACAGTAACAATGGACCTAAGTGCAAACCTGTATTGTACATGTACTAAATGATTACGGTACTAAAATTGTTATGTCTATTGCAAATATAGCTTGCTTATACAGGTATTCAAATAAATTACTATCTTACAAGAATCCAAGCTATGTAAGTTATATTCACCCAGGTCGCTTGGGTGGCAAATTATGAGAAGAGCTTAGTCAGTCTTAAGTAATGATAAATAAACACCCAGGCCTTGAGCACCAACTGTCAAATCTTATCTCAAATAAATAAACAAACAAACGCAGGCATTCTGTCACCTCACCTCACGCTCGGCTGACTACCTCCTTCCCTCCCTGTGTTCCCAGACAAAAGATTGGTGATTTCTTTGTTTATTTTATATAATATCTCAGACTAAAGTTAGGATAATATAATTTGCATTGCTGAAATCCTTGCAAGACAGAGATTAATTTAAATATAGCATCATATATTTTGCTCAAGATATAAAAGATGTAGTACATTAGTGTACAATACTGTAGTACATTTTATAGAAAGTTTTTCAACTGTATTGTTGGGTAGATTTACATAAATTTCTTCATTTATTTTCATCCATTTACATGCACACACCATACTAAAAGAAACGTAAAAGAAATAAATGACCTTAGTGCAAAGCTGGAGTGCACATGTACTAATTTGATTACGGTACTAAAATTGTTATGTCTAGTGCGAATTACAACATGTTTATATTCAAATAAATCAGTATTTTACAAGAATCCCAGCAATGTTAATTATATTCTCCTAGGTCATATCACTGGCATTTTAAAATGAGAGAAGCTTAGTAGGACTGTTAAATAAACACACAGACCTTCGGCTCAAACTTATCACCTCAACCCCCCACCCCCCCAACCCCTCGCTGGCTCTGGCTCTCCATCCGTCCCTCCCTCCCTCCCTCCCCATAGCCAGGGTTTTAGGCTTACAGTTTTTATCTTATATAATATCTCAGACTAAAGTTAGGAGATTATAATTTGCATTGCTGGAATCCTTGCAAGACAGCCAATAATTTGAATATAAATGGATTATATATTTTGCTCAAGAGATAAAAATTGTTGTACATTAGTGTACAGTACTGTAGTACATTTTATAAAAAAGTTTTTCAACTGTATTTTTGGGTAGATTTACATAGATTTCTTCATTTATTTTCATCCATTTACATGCACACACCATACTAAAAAGAAACGTAATAGAAATAAATGACCTTAGTGCAAAGCTGGAGTGCACATGTACTAATTTGATTACGGTACTAAAATTGTTTTGTCTAGTGCAAATTATAGCATGTTTATATTCAAATTAATCAGTATGTTACAAGAATCCCAGCAATGTTAATTATATTCACCCAGGTCATTTCACTGGCTTTTTATAAGAGAGAAGTGTTGTCACTTAAGAACTGATAAATATACACACGTTAGACCTGGGCCTGTGCCAACTGTCAAACGTACTACTGTGAGGGCGCGGGTTCCCTCTCTATATCTACACCACCCTCATCTTACTTACTTCTCTTAGTCTTACTCTTACTCAGTTCCGTCACCTATTCTTTTGGTAGCATGGACATTCTTTTGGTAGCATGGTCGAGGGTCTAGGCACATGGGTATGGTAATTCTGGTATCAAGTCACTTGGATGGAAATAAAGGTAAAATACTGTGGGAGAAAGGAATACACCTAAAGTACTCTAAAAACAAGTTTATTAATATGCAATCAATGGGGAAAGATATTGTATTAATCATATAACTACCAGGCTCACCTCCTGGGCTTATTGCAAACTCAGTACTTACTCAACATACTCGTAAATAGTTAAACTAGCATATACAGGGGTCCACTACCCAACATGGGATAATTATTTCCATCTAATTATCCCTAACATACATGTCACAACCCTCTCTGTGGACATACACTTCCAAGGAGCAACCCAGGGTAGAGCACTAGGGCTCACGACTGTTGTTATTGTGGGGTAGCCAGACACATGGCGGGTCTGGGGTCTGGCCCAACGAAGCACATTAATCAGGCCGCATCAGTGCCATCGTTTCGTATATGATCCCTGTTGGTCATCTACTACATCCGAGGCCGTTGTTGAATGGTTGCAAGAATCACAATGGGATCTGGAGAAACATTGGAGCAGCGTCAAGGAGCTGGGAAACATGACAACACAAACAAACTCTCTTGTCTAGACGACAGACGTATTTACGTTATATTACTTCTACACTGGGTGAATGACAATTCAACTGTTAAATCATGAACACTGGTGAACACTGATATTCACTACAATTGACTGAATTAACTGAATGGCTACACAAAACATACCTGGAGAAACATTGAAGCAGCATCAAGGAGCACTCTCCCTGGCCCATCTTGGGGGATATATACCCCTGAGTTGCCAGTGATCGCTACTCATGCAATGACAATAATTACAAACAAACTAACTGTTACTCATTCAAAGATGACCCTCAGTTGACAAAGGTCTGGCGAATTACTTGAGTTGATTTACACAGACTAATTCAAGATTGAGCTTCCCAGGAGAAAGTGGAATAACAACGCATTGACAACTGTCTTCACAAAGGCGGGACTCTGGGAGGGAACACAAGTGTAGCATCTATGGGGAAAAAACACGTCTTCTCAGGGGTCGCTAACTCACTCATGTTTTGGGGGCGTGGAGTTTAATAAGAATCATTTGTTAAATAGATCAACAGTCAACGTGACCATGACACTACCTCCCCTCCCCCACGCCCCCTCGCTCCCTCCCTCCCTCTCTCTCCCCCATCTGCTCGGCGTTGCTGGAATCCTTGTAAAACAGTGAATAATTTTAATATAAACGTCATGTATTTTGCACAAGAGATAAAAATTAATCACCTGTATCACATTACAGTAGTGATTTAAGAGTAAAAGTGTATATGTACGTATATAGTATTCCACATACACGTAAGTATAAATACAAAGTTTCTGTGATGATCGGACAACGTCCATTTCGGTTAACACGTTTCCAAGAACGTATCTAGGACGTTAACCGGGCGCATGACTATGTATGTATGTATATATATATATATATATATATATATAATATATATATATATATATATATATATATATATATATATATATATATATATATATATATATATATATATATATATATATATATATATATACATATTTAACTCTTCTTAACAAATGCAAGGATGTTGCCCCGTGAGAGTTACCGTGGGCCTCCATGTGACCAGGTGGGATGGTCAAAGTATTTATTACACTGTAAGTGTGTCAAATGAGGAGTGACTGATCCACATGTAATTTAAGGTTTTTGAAATATGTAGTTAAATTATACACGATTTTTCATATAGTTACGCGAATGATGGGAAATAAAAGATATAGATGGGGTGTGGTGGAATCATTGTGGTCTGGCCACAAGCACTGTAAAGGACATGTGGATTCACTGGGTGGTTTAGAAGTGTTTATTTCCATTCATAATTTCGTAACTACAACCTATGGTAATTTTTTCTTCGTGTTCATATATAATGAAGATAATGCAGAGTATAAAATGCCATATACAATATTTATACATAATATCATCTATACAGCCGTACTATGACTGTGTTGTTCGTGCGTGTGTTGCCTCGTGATAGTTAGAGTGGGCCCCCGTCCAGAAGGGACACTGTACTAACCTCCAGCACCGACCCAGGTGGGCTAGATTATATGGTTTCCGAGTGTACCTACCAAGGTTATTCCGCAAGGTAGTGGTTGGTAGGTGCCAGGATGTGTCCACATGCCAGTGGGCCTATGCACCGTCCCTCTGGAGCCCACTGTTACTAGCCTGGTCTAGCCCTGGCCCATGAGACGCCTAATTAGTCTATCCAAAAACTGTTTAACAGCATATAGATTTTGAATACGAAAGTTGGAAATCTTAACTACTGAATTTATATGTAGTACTGGGTCCAGGAAGAAAACTCAGGCTACGATTGCAAGTTTATTTGTGTGGTGAATAGAACTGTGCTCAAGCGCAGAGCTGAAGGTGAGTGACTGTTCTGAGGCCACCCATGAGTGTATATATACAGGCTGACTGAACGAAGCTGTCTCGGCTCAAGTCTTGAACCAAGTTCTGCCACATCAGCCAGCCGACTCAACAAAACAACTTGTTACAAGAATGTATCAGGCATCTGTTAAGTTACATTCCATTAATCTTAACAGTTGAAATACAAGTAGAGGACAATATGTAGGTATTCTTCAGTAGCTACATCGGCCCCCTCCCGATGATCATTTATAAGGAAAGTGACGCATCGAAACCGATGCGTCAGCCGCACTACATGGCTGGACCTTGTTCACAGATATGAACATAGTGGTGGCGTAGTCACAGGTTCTGCAGCGCTCACGGAGGCAGCAGCGTCAGTCGGGCTGTTTATGCTGGGGCTGGGAACATCCTTGACCTCGTCGATGTGGGCCAGCTTCAGTCGGCCGATGGAGACTGTGTACTGAACTCCTTGGCAGTCGATCAAAAAAAAACTTAGACGACCGGCGGAGCACCCTGAAGGGACTGTCGTTGGAGCGTTGCAGTGGAGGGTCTAGGCACCATAAGCCGTACGAAAACGTGTGATGCTTCATTCATTGGTGGTTCACTTGGGTTTAATGTGTTTCGGTTTGGGTTCGAGTTTTTGAAGAGTTTATGTGAGAGACGTGTGGGTGCTAGTGGCAAGAGTCATGCAGCAGTCATGAGAGAGTAAGCAAGGATCACCCTCGCGAGTAGAGTGTGGAGGGAGAGTCTTCCTGCTGTATTTTGCTCGACATCATTGACTAATATGTATGTATGTCTCCAGTGTGATATTGAAATTTTGGTTATAGTCAGTGGCATGTATTCCTAAGAAGGAAGTTAAGCTTTGCTTACCTGATAAAAAATTTCCCTTCAAAATTAGAATCTCTTTTTGTTCAGTAATGTATTATTTAATTGTATGTAGCATTTTGCTGTTTTGTGATTTAAATCTCAGGGAATTTACACCTGCTGTAATAGGAGTCCAGACTTTCTGAAACTTGTAAGATAGGAGCATTTGCAGCTTGAAAATCTGTCCCTTGAAAACGCAACATTCAATTTGCAGTAGCCTCTTCCACCCTCGTGGGCCGAGGACCCCAAACCCACCTCGGGTCGGAGTGTAACCGACCACAACAGCAGTTGTTAGAGGCGCCAGTGCTATACCCTGGGACAGGCCTTGGAATTATGGTCCACAGTGTGGTTGTATGTGTTTTTTACCAGTATGTTTTATAAGAAATAAATCAATTAAGACATGTTATGGTTTCACCCTTCTTTACCCTTATCGATCTGGTCAATGGAAAACCTAACCCAATGCCTAGTCCACTCTGCCCGCTACCTAACGAGCTACATGCTGTCCAGAGGGGGTCTGGTGGCAGCGACCATTAGAAATTAAGATTAGAGTTAAGTTATCCCCTTAGACTTAGTGACCCCAGAATCTGGCAGTATACTTCTTCCATCAATAGTTCATTAACGATGTATGTAAGTTTCACCATGTTTTTCACTACAACGGTACAGCAAAGTATATTTTTCTAGCATTAAACTGTTATTATTTTATTGTTCAATCATCACTACACATAAAACCATCCATCATCACTACATATAACACCACCCATCATCACTACATATAACATCATCCATCATCACTACATATAACATCATCCATCATCACTACATATAACACCATCCATCATCACAACATATAACACCATCCATCATCACTACATATAACACAACCCATCATCACTACATATAACATCATCCATCATCACTACATATAACACCTCCCATCATCACTACATATAACACCATCCATCATCTCTACAGATCGGTAAAGTAGTTTCCGAGATTCTCGTGCAGACACACATACACACAAACAAACACACACACAGACATACTTCTTTGTTATATATATATATATATATATATATATATATATATATATATATATATATATATATATATATATATATATATATATATATATATATATATATATACAATAATAACTCGGTTTACGCTGTTCTCGTTTACGCGTTTCCACATTTACGCGGTCCCCACCAGAACCAGAATGCCCAATTTACGCGGTGCATCTACTCATATACGCACTCATATACATGGGTGAAGTATAATTTTTTTATTTAGCCCATAAAATTCATACAAATTACCCGGCCAGAATATAATTTACATTGCTGGAATTCTTACAATATGATGATCATTTCAAATATAAACATCATGGATTTTGCATTATACTTACAAATTTTAGATCTAATGTAAGAATTTTGTTTACACAGAGCAAATATGTTATCTTTTGTACAAAATATATGACGTGTATATTCAAAATATTCCTGGTCTTGCAAGGAATCCAGCAATGTCAATTATATTATCCTAACTTTAGTCTGAGGTATTATTTATTACTAAAAATATAAATATACTGTTTTAACCCAAACATTTCTCTAGTAGGGAGGGAAGGTGGGGGGGTGGGGGGTAGGGAGGGAGGGAGGGAGGGACCCAGCTATTGTGGGAAAAGGGGGAGCTGGAGGTGGGGTATTTTGATTGACAGATAGTGTCTGGGTGAATAATAATTTGTTTATTTACTGAAGATATTTGTTTTAACTCATAAAATTCATACAATTTACCCGGCCAGAATATAATTTACATTGCTGGAATTCTTACAATATGATGATCATTTTAAATATAAACATCATGTATTTTGCATTAGACATACAAATTTTAGATTTAATGTAAGAATTTTGTTTACACAGAGCAAATATGTTATCTTTTGTGCAAAATGTATGACGTGTATATTCAAAATATTCCTGGTCTTACAAGGAATCCAGCAATGTCAATTATATTATCCTAACTTTAGTCAGAGGTATTATTTATTACTATACCTTAAAATCTAGTGTTTTCACCCAAACATTTCTCAGAGAGGGAGGAGCTAGCGAGCGTGGAAAGGGGGGGGGGGCGGGAGTTGAGGCCATTATTTGAATGGACATTAACCTGGCGACTGTATTTCTCTTAAATATTAATTGTGTGTGCATACCACCATAAAATTAAGATGTTATTTTTACTACAACGTAGGTATTGTGTCGGAAAAAGTGGAGTTTGGGAGTCGGCCCAGTCTCTATTTCAATTAATCCCATATGTTCTGTTATTCCATTTACGCGTTTCTTGTTTTACGCAGACCTCCGCGGGTTCAATTGACCGCGTAAATCGGGGTATTGCTGTATATATATATATATATATATATATATATATATATATATATATATATATATATATATATATATATATATATATATATATATATATATATATATATATATATATATATATATATATATATTTCATGTAAATCCACAATGAAAACGTGGATAAGATAAGGTACTCCGTTGTTTCCATTTTCCCGTGTGATTTTATCAAGATATATATATATATTAGGGTGGTCCAAAACTATATGGTAAAAAATATAATTAGTAATATATTGCCTCCACAAGCCTTAAAATTGTCCATTTGGTTCATAGATAAGGTCTGTAAAATTTTATCCATATTCATTAACATTTAGAGGTCAATCCATTTTGCATATTATACTTGTAGTGTAGGACTGAATTTTCTTGTCCGCATGATACAGTCTTAATATACACAACACATTATATTGGGTATATTTCAATGTATATAGCCTAGTTGCCTATTTGGAAAGGGCAAAGAGTCAAGTATTGAGTCATAGGGACTGACAATGACAGGTTGAAACAGGAAACACAGACAAGGGTTACCATTAATCAGATGAAGTTACTTATTTCATTTATATCTCATCAGTTCTACAATTATTTCATTATCAATCTAAATAGTATATTTTGCTGAATAAAGACAATGTGTTTATAATGTGTTTATCTAGCCCCGAAAAATCCTTATTACGTACTAAATGGAAAAAAAGAGGACATTGGATTGACCTCTAAATATGCTTTAAATGATCCAATTTTTTTCTGGGATGCATTTTGTACCTAATGGACAAAAATAAACCTTGTGGAGAAAACGTATACAAATATGTGATATTTTGGACCACCCTAATATATATATATATATATTATATACATATATATATATATATATATATATATATAATCAACGACCTCACCAGCAAGGAATCGAACCCTCGACCTACTGGGTGTGACTAGGGAACGCTTACCGGGTAGGCCACAAGGACACTAAAAACAGTTCTAGACTCTGTCATATTTCACACAAAGCCTGTTCATCGAGCTGATGGCGCCGTGAACCTCAATGGGAAACTGCCCGTTGATTATATGTTCAAAGTCCGCGTGTTATATGGACTAAAAATGAAGTATATATATATATTATATATATTATATATATATATATATATATATATATATATATATATATATATATATATATATATATATATATATATAATTTTTGTTCAAGCTCTGAATACGACGTCAGCATACGTTACCTAGGTATGTTAATTCCTAGCCAATTCGCCAGGCCAACATACAGGCAATTAAAACATCTAATAATTACTTAATAAGTAATATTAGGAGGACACGTCGCTACCTGGCATTTAATTGCAATTCTCAAACCCCCTCCTTCACCCCCCCACTATACGCATCACGACCAGGGCTGTCGGAATTTCCGACTCTTGTTTATCAAACACGCTGATTGGTTCAAATCT
>NW_024745041.1:0-13381 GCF_018991925.1 Homarus americanus
ATGATGGATGGTGTTATATGTAGTGATGATGCTTGATGTTATATGTAGTGATGATGGTTGGTGTTATATGTAGTGATGCTGGATGGTGTTATATGTAGTGATGATGGATAGAGTTATATGTAGTGATGGATGATGTAATATGTAGTGATGATGGATGGTGTTATATGTAGTGATGTTGGATGGTGTTATATGTAGTGATGATGGATGATATTATATGTAGTGATGATAGGTTGGTTTTATATGTAGTGTTGATGGATGGTGTTATATGTACTGATGATGCATGATGTTATATGTAGTGATGATGGGTGGTGTTATATGTAGTGATGCTGGATGGTGTCATATGTAGTGATGATGGATGGAGTTATATGTAGTGATGATGGATGATATTATATGTAGTGATGATGGTTGGTGTTATATGTAGTGATGTTGGATGGTGTTATATGTCGTGATGGATGGTTCTATATGTAGTGATGGTGGATGGTGTTATATGTAGTGATGATGGACCATGTTATATGTAGTGATGATGGATAGTGTTATATGTAGTGATGATGATGGATGGTGTTATAAGTAGTGATGATGGATGTTGTTATATGTATTGATGAAGGATGGTGTTAGTGAAGATTGTGAAGTGAGATATAGTGAAGATTGTGAAGTGAGGTGTAGTGAAGATTGTGAAGTGAGATGTAGTGAAGATTGTGAAGTGAGATGTGGTGAAGATTGTTAAGTGAGATGTAGTGAAGATTGTGAAGTGAGATGTATTGAAGATTGTGAATTGAGATGTAGTGAAGATTGTGAAGTGACATGTAGTGAAGACTGTGAAGTGAGATGTAGTGAAGAGTGTGAAGTGAGATGTAGTTAAGATTGTGAAGTGAGATGTAGTGAAGATTGTGAAGTGAGATGTAGTGAAGATTGTGAAGTGAGATGTAGTGAAGATTGTGAAGTGAGATGTAGTGAAGACTGTGAAGTGAGATGTAGTGAAGACTGTGAAGTGAGATGTGGTGAAGATTGTGAAGTGAGATGTAGTGAAGATTGTGAAGTGAGATGTAGTGAAGATTGTGAAGTGATATGTAGTGAAGATTGTGAAGTGAGATGTAGTGAAGATTGTGAAGTGGGATGTAGTGAAGATTGTGAAGTGAGATGTAGTGAAGATTGTGTAGTGAGATGTAGTGAAGATTGTGAAGTGAGATGTAGTGAAGATTGTGAAGTGAGATGTAGTGAAGACTGTGAAGTAAGAAGTGGTAAAGATTGTGAAGTAAGATGTGGTAAAGATTGTGAAGTGAGATGTAGTGAAGATTGTGAAGTGAGATGTAGTGAAGATTGTGAAGTGAGATGTAGTGAAGATTGTGAAGTGAGATGTAGTGAAGATTGTGAAGTGAGATGTATTGAAGATTGTGGAGTGAGATGTAGTGAAGATTGTGAAGTGAGATGTAGTGAAGATTGTGAAGTAAGATGTAGTGAATATTGTGAAGTGAGATGTAGTGAAGATTGTGAAGTGAGATGTGGTGAAGATTGTGAAGTGAGATGTAGTGAAGATTGTGAAGTGAGATGTAGTGAAGATTGTGAAGTGAGATGTAGTGAAGATTGTGAAGTGAGATGTGGTGAAGATTATGAAGTGAGATGTAGTGAAGATTGTGAAGTGATGTAGTGAAGATTGTGAAGTGAGAAGTGGTAAAGATTGTGAAGTAAGATGTGGTAAAGATTGTGAAGTGATGTAGTGAAGATTGTGAAGTGAGATGTAGTGAAGATTGTGAAGTGAGATGTAGTGAAGATTGTGAAGTGAGATGTAGTGAAGATTGTGAAGTGAGATGTAGTGAAGATTGTGGAGTGAGATGTAGTGAAGATTGTGAAGTGAGATGTAGTGAAGATTGTGAAGTGAGATGTAGTGAAGATTGTGAAGTGAGATGTAGTGAAGATTGTGAAGTAAGATTATAAAGTAAACTGTAGTAATTGAGGTTAAACGAACGCGGGTTATTCTGTAGTGTATCCGTGTCTTGTTAACGTGGAACCAACATGGCGGTGGTTCTCAATATAGATACGTTATTTTGCCAGGAATTTCTGTCAAAACGAAATATGAATCAACCATATTTAGCCTAAATTAACCTAGCGGCTTTATTATATATTCTAAGGTGTTTAAGTTGGATAGATCAGATCAGGTTAGGTAAAGTCAGGTTGGGTTAGGTTAGGTTAGTTTTGTTAATTTTGCCAGTTAGAGGCTAGTTTATTGTGCCCCCCATACTCATCCTGTGAGCGGTAGTGCAAAGAGATTACAAAGTGGTGTTAGATGAGGTAGGTGGTTAAGTTAAGTTTCAATGGGTTAGGTTAGATTACGTCAGGTTGGATTAAGTTAAGTTAGGTTAGGTAGGTAATAAGTAGATAGGTTACGGTCGGTAGGTGGGAAAGTTAGGTTTGATTAGGTTATCTTATATCAGACGGGGAGGTTAGGTTCGATTATGTCAGGTTAGGTTCGATTATGTCAGGTTAGGTTAGATTACGTCAGGTTAGGTTAGATTATGTCAGGTTAGGTTATATTATGTCAGGTTGGGTTAGATTATGTCAGGTTAGGTTAGATTATGTCAGGTTAGGTTAGATTATGTCAGGTTAGGTAAGATTATGTCAGGTTAGGTTAGATTACGTCAGGTTAGGTTAGATTACATCAGGTTAGGTTAGATTATGTCAGGTTAGGTTAGATTATATCAGGTTAGGTTAGATAATGTCAGGTTAGGTTAGATTATGTCAGGTTTGGTTAGATTATGTCAGGTTAGGTAAGTAGGTGGAGGTGGGTAAAAAAGGTTAGGTTAGGTCGGCAGGTTTTAGTGTAGGAGCTTAAGTAATCCCGTAAAAATTTCATGTTAATTTTTGACACCATACATCGTAATAATCCTTATAAACTATGTTAAGGAACTGTGGTGTAATTTTTTCTGAACGGTTTATTATAAGTTTTATGCCATTAAAGAAGTTTTATCAAAGAGCGGCGTAATGAACCACAGACGTATTACCATTAACTCCTAAGTAACTTAAAACATGACTAATAACCTATGAACATGTAGTATTATATCATTACAATTTAACGTAATATATTATGAATGCTGTTATAATATCTTAAGTGTGTTACAAACATGGCTGCTCATATATGCCATCCTGTCTCTGGCAAAGAAGAGATTGCAGTCAGTAAAATTAATTGCTAAAGACAAATACTGGAAATTAAACATATACTTATTACCATTATCTGAAAAGCTTAGAACCACCGTTTTATATTTATTAAAAGTTTGTAGTGTTATACATCATGTGTATACAAGTCACAAGTTATTATTTACGACATTGCTTCAGTCCTCGTCATCAGAGTCTTCTGTGTACAACAGATTCCTTCACCTTGTTTAGGCATTTCTCATCATCTGCTTGACAGTTACACATCTCGGTGCATGTCATGCTATCCTTTCTGATTCTTTCTGTATGAACATGACAATGATCCACATTTCCTGACGCCACATCCACATTTAACAAGTTCTGTGATTGCTTCTGGAACTGGTGGTTGGTCTGATATTACTAGTATGAAACAGTCATTGTCAATCTTCCAGCCATGCTCTAATTGTGAAAGCATTTCACTGGCTGCATCACAAGACCACAGAAGAGCTTGATACCTTCCTCTCAATATATGATACTTTAGAGTTGCTGCAGTCGCTGGTAGTTCTCCAGCTTCTGCCTGCGTTATCTTGAAGAGATGCCATCTAAGTTTTGACAGTTTAGTGAAAGTCATTCGTGGACAGTAGAGCTTAAATACAAATTCCTCTAGACCATTATACTGTACATGTCTGCTGGAGGGCATTTGGTCTACTCAGCATCTTGAATGCATCTAGGACTTTTGTGTTAGATTTCATCAAAGTGCTCCAACATGCTTTCTTTCCTTTGCCAACAAATTTTCCAATGCAGTCACATCCTGTGAAGGCATGGAAACCTGTTAGGCTCCCTGCCCAATGTGTCGTCGCTCACCAGTTCCTGTTATCATACTTGTATTTTCTCCAAGTTGAGGCTGCTTTAATATGCCAAACACATCAGTGTCTGGTGACTTGATATGTACAGTGCTGCCCTTCTGTGATGCATATACTGTATGTCCTGCTTAAGTTCTATAACTTGTGATAGCAATTTGATGGTTGAAGTCTTATTTGCTGCTTTCCACGACAGTAGATTAACCTTGGACAGCTTTTCCCAGATGCTCAATGGACCAACAATACGTTCCTTGACAAAATTTTCATAATTTTGTCTTCCAACTTCATATGCACATAGATTGTCATATTTGGCATTTTCTGGCATTACAGCTCCAGTTACCAAGTTTATAAGAGCATCATTTTCCTGGGATTACAGTCACCAATAACATTGTGTAGCTTCTGTACATCAGCATATTGACAGCTGACAATAGCTGTAGAGAGCTCATGGTGTTCTGTTCTTTTGTAATCTTTATGAGTTTGATATTTTATGTAATGAACTTAATTTGAAAACCCAAATGGTAGTATATGATCTTTTATCACCTTAGACACTCTGTGCGTCATGCCTCTCAAGTGATTTTTTCCTCTCTTACTTCTCTGGACAAATACGACCTTTATCCCATCAGAAAAAATATCACCATATATTTTCTTAATCTACAGGTGCCAAGGTTTAAAATGACGGATGGTGTTAAAAATTAACCTGAAATTTTTACGTGACCACATATTGTCTTGTTGGGTTTCTGAGAGAACTTCACGGCTAAATAGCGCCTCTGTATTGATAGCCGGTACATGTCGTAATATCCACCGCTCATAGTTAAATCTTTATGTCCGTTTATTTTGTCCTAATTTAAGTATCAAAGAGTGTTTTCATTTTTAAGTATCTTAAGTATCTTTTTTCCCCACTCCTAAGTATCTAAGTATGATTTATTTTCATTTATAAGTAACTAACCATATTTTTGTTTTCATTATAAAATGTGATTGATATAGACAACAGAAGTAAATATCAGCTGGAGGTCGTAAACGAAGCTGATGTGAAGTATTTTGACTCGCTGTTCCCACGAACTAATTGCTTCACTGGTTTATACCGAAGAAATAAAACCGTCAACGAACCATCCGATTCAAATGTGTCTTAGGCGATACAGGGTGTTTATGCGTCACTCTGATACCAAGAATGACTTTGTGTACTGTGGTGAAGCTGAGGGTAGGATAGGGTTGGGTTGGGTTGGGATGGGTTAGGATTATGCATGTGTAGGTATATTCTGTCGCATTTTATAGGTATCTTGCGTCTTTCTCTTTATTCCTTCTTTATCATGAGTATCTGTGCCTATTAATACACCACCTCGAAGGATAGTGGAAGAGGAATGGATAGTAACGAGATAATATTCTTCTTACATATACCTTAGCTTGATTACAGGTAACATCAGGTAGAAGTTACATGACTCTTAAGAGTTTTCCTCGACTTGGCTGATTCAACTGTAAGACTTGTTGTATTTATCCTTATTAAAATCCTCCACCTGTAAGACCATCCACTTGTAAGACCCTCCACCTGTAAGACCATCCACTTGTAAGACCCTCCACCTGTAAGACCCTCCACCTGTAAGACCCTCCACTTGTAAGACTCTCCACTTGTAAAACCCTTTAGGGATTTGAAATACCTTCTCGTCTTGGCTCCACTAGTACTGTACACACCCTCTCTAGCCTGAGTTTACAGTAATGTTGAAGTGTATAGTGAAGACTCACAGCTCATGGGTTAGAAAAACAAAAGATGCTTGTTTTATTTATTTATTTATTTATAGTTTATTTTAGAATCCCCGAAAGTTAGAACAAAATGGCTGACGGGACTCACAAGCGGGCGGTGTTTACAGTATGGACCAAGAATAAAAAATAAATGAAAAATAAAATAAATAAATCGTAAATTGGTGCATTGTTTCTCCAGGGGTAATTATAGAAGTACAAATGTTCTCCAGCAGTGGGTAACGATCATAGTCACGTATAGAGCTTCCGACGCAGGTAGATTGTGGCACTTGAGGTGTTTAGGTTAGGTTTAATTAAAATGGTTTTGTTATAATAGTTATATTACGATAAGTTAAGTTGAATTTAGAACTTTTGATTTACATATATCGTGTTTTAGAAGGATTTGTTAGCTAATAAGTTTAATTTGGATAAGTTTAGTTTAATTTAGATCATTTGATTTTACAAGGTCGTATTATAATGACTGGGAACCATATAGAAACCTGTTAGAAGTAAATATTTCTACGGCAGTGAATGAGTAGGTCAATAAGTGGTGTATAGAGCTGCTGACGCAACTTAAACGGTATATACTGTACATTATATGTTATCAGAGCTTTCCTGTTATACGTAACCGCCTCCGTCAAAGTGTCTTAGTGGCTCATGTGAAGATTAGCGTCTAGTTTATTTAACCTCAAGATTAACTACACTGGCACTGCCTGACCTGACCTGACCTGACCTGACCTGACCTGACCTGACCTACCCTACCCTACCCTACCCTACCCTACCCTACCCTACCCTACCCTAACCTAACCTAACTCAATCTAACCTAACTTAACTTCCCATGTAGCGTTAGGTTAATCATTAGTTGAAATAAGCTGGGAGGGTTAATCTTCATGTAATCTATCTTAATTAACAATTTTGGTTAGGTGAGGCCTTCTTTACCTTACTCGAGAGCAGGAGGAGGAGGACTTGCTAACGTCTACAGATCATCGTCAACCAAGGCAGATGTTGAATACCTTTTGTTTACCTTCGTGGCTTAAGAACACATCTTAACACCATAAGACTATTCGCCTCAATGCAATAATACAGTAATTGATTATTGTATTCTAATAAAATTTACGGTGTATCTTTTGAACCAGATTTATTGTTTGACTTTTGTGAATGAGAAACTGGTTGAGGTGTATTGTGGTAAACATCCTTAAGAGCAGCTCTGTGTGTTCTTACGACCTCAAAGTAACACAAAAGGTAGCCAATATCTACCCTTGGTCAGTCACTTTATGTAGATGTCAATTGTGTCATTTCTCTAGACTTAGTGCCCCCTGGAGGAGAAAGTAAATACAATGTTGATTTATTTTGGTCACAACACACGCTAGTAGATTATTTTTTCCTATTTAACCAAATAATTAACACTATGTAGCTAACTAATTATATGACTCAAAGATGGTAACCAATATGGCGTCGATATTGTTCACATACTCTATGATTAATAGATGTATTGTCTGTTTAATTTTAGGGAAGAATTTAATTTATAAACTTTTGAGAATCTGGATACAGGAGTTTTGTCTTTGCGCGCGCGTGTGTGTAATAATAATAATAATAATAATAATTAACGGTTTATTGAAAGAGCTTGGCAGCCAGAAGGCTGAAAATATACAGTTACATATTTGGGGAATGGGTTACGAATTATAAATAATATACAAGTGACACAAATAAGACATATAATAACTTAGATGGGGATCAGCTCAAACTACAGTTCATTTCAACATAGTGACAGTGTAGGGAGCAGTGTTTACTGGGAGTGAATACACTGATTTATTACATGTTATTGATAATTTTTACAATGGTTGGGACTGGGCTGTTCTTATAGCGATCAGTTCGTGCACGTATGGGCTGGATGCGGTTGTGGTGTCGAACAGCAATTCTCGGACAGGGATCTCAGGTGGTAGTAGGGGCCGGTGTCGGGGATGGTGTAGAAGCTTCTTACCAAATTTGCAGATGAGGCCGTGGTGATGGTCAGTGAGAGTCGAAAGGGTCAGTGTGTTGAGCGCTTCTTGATATGTGGAGTAGGAAGGGGAGAGAATAATCTTGCATGCCCTCTTTTGCACTTTTTCTAGGTGTTTACGTTGTGTGGCATTTAGGGAGGAAGACCAGGTGGGGGAGGCATAGGTGAGCTTGGGAAGTATGAATGTCGTGTATACACTGAGGAGCTCATGTGCAGGAACTCCGAGGGACTTGAGTCGGCGGAGGAGGTGTAGACGGAAACTGGAGGATTTGACAACTTCACTGACGTGTGGTTTCCAATTTAGTTTGTTGTCTATGGTGACGCCGAGGAGCTTCGTGGAATCTACAACCTGGAGTGTGTTCGGACCAAGGGAAATGGAAGGAGGTGGGACAATGTCGGAGGAGAGGTTGATGTGCATAACCATGGTCTTGGTATGGTTGATGGTGACATGGTTGTTGGTACTCCAGTTTTGGGAGACTGTTCAATAAATCCTGGAAGGGGTATAGTTGGGGGAGCAGAATTGTTGACGCTGATCCCAATGGTGGAGTCGTCGACATATTTCCAGCGAGCAGGGGTTTCTCTTAGGGCATCATTGATGAGCATAAGGAAGCAGAGTGGTCCCATCTTGGTGCCTTTGGGGACGCCACAGGTGAGTGACTGAAAGGTGGAGACAGCCCCTCGGAAGCGTACAGCTTGGCGTCGGTCACTGAGGAAGTCTGTAAGCCATGGTATGAGACTTCTCCAAAGCCCGAGGTCAATAGCTTTGTTTATGATTATATTGTGGTCGACTAGGTCGAACGCTTTAGTGAAATCAATGAAGGCGACAGCTACAGACGTTTTTCGTTTCTCGAGATGGCGGTATATGTAATCGAGAAAGCTTACAAGACAGTGAGTGGTGGAGGAAGTTTTCATGTTGCCAAATTGCTGAGGGTCTACGACTCCTGCAATATCAGCATAAGCCCAGTCAAACACAAAACTTTCACAGATTAGGCTGGGTATTGGGGTGATTGCAATAGGTCGTAGCTGATTTAAGGATTGTGGGCTGGTTGACTTGGGCACTGGTGATACATAAGAGGCCTTCCAGTCAGCTGGGCATCTGGCTTGACTGAGAGAAGCATTGATGATGGAGCAGAGTGGTTTAGCAAGCTCCGGGGAGAACTCCTTGAATAGTTTCATTGGTAAGTCAATGGGGGTGGTAGAGCGTTTTAATTTTAGTTTGTCCAGGCGTTTTGCTACGTCAAATTCTTCTACTAAGTCAGTGGGAAGGGGGGCTGGTAGGTAAGCAGGGAGAGTGGTTGTGTCGAGCCGGGGGAGCGTCTGGCATATGTGATGATGGTCTGTTTGTGATGTTGTACTTGCTATAGGGCAGTGTATGCGGATGACTCGGTTGCGAAGGGACCTGTAGCGGATGTGGTCATTGAGATGAAAGGCTCTGTCTCTCTGTTGCTTAAGTCTTTTGATCCGAGGTGTGATCCAGGGCAAGTCAGCTGGGTGAGATCTGACGGACTTCTCGGGGAAGAAGTGGTGGTGGGCTTCCGTGGTGGTGTTGGTATAATTTATCCATTTGGTTTCCACGTCATCCACGCTAAGTACTTCAGTCCAGGGATAGTGAACTATCCACTGCCCAAAGAGGCGCACTGCAGAGTCAGTAATCGGCCTGTAGGTCTTGATGTAGGGTCTCTGTACTTGAGTGGGAGTGGCAGCAGGGGACCAGAGCACTGATAAGTGTGTGCTACACCCGATAGGAGGCAGTGGTTGAGGAGGTTGGTACTGGTCCGCTAAGTCAGTTAAGATAAGGTCAAGGGTGTTTTGACCGTGTGTGGGGAAGGTCACAACTTGTGATAGTGATAGCTGGTCCTGGATATCAGTGGTGTCAATTTCATTTAAATCCCCACATAATACTAACTTGGCACATGGGTACCTAACTCTGAGGTGGTCTGAGGTGGTGATGAGATGATTGATAAGAGTGTCTCTGGTGGGTGATCGAGGCGGATGGTATGCCACACAGATTATAATGGAGGCAGTGTTGCGTGGGTGTGCCCGCAGCACGACACGTACCCATAATGCTTCCACATCTGCTGGGACTTGAACATCCAGGCGTGACGGGCGTAGGTCATCTTGACAGAAGAGGGCAACGCCCCCTCCGCGTCTTTGTGAACGAAGGTGATGAAAGAGTTGATATCCCTCAATGTGACACGTTTCAGGTACAATTTGCCAAGTCTCACATATGGCAACCACGCGCGCGGCAGTTGACCTGACTGTAGTTGCCAGCTCGTCGAACTTGTTAGCTAGGGAAGTGACGTTGGATAGCAGTAAAGACGGGAGATCATACCATATCCGTGGAACTTCAGTGTGGTGGTATGGTCTGTCAGGGGTGGGTTTCTCCGGTTTCCTAGTGGAGGTTACGGGCTTATGTGCATGACGGCCTTGTCTACGGCTCCGCGCGTGGAATATTTTCAGTGACTTGAGTAGCGCTATAACACTGCCATCAGGATAACCGTTCCCTCGTTTTAGATGGTACAGAGTGCGTCGGGAGTAAGTGATTGGTGGCCATCGGTTGAAATCTGTTGTGGGCGGACGGAAGTGTTTGTCACTGGCGGCACTTTGAGGGACACTGACACTGGTAGACATCTGTTAATATTTGTCAGTTGTAAAGACCGTGGACATTGTCCTCGGTGCTTGGGGTCGCCGACACAGTTTTCACGATATATGTAAACACCGCGGTGGTCCTTGTCACTGGCACTTTAAAGTTGACCGATAAAGTGCCCACTGTCTGACTTTTCCTTGGGGTGCACTATCGAGCACTGTATGGTAATCACTTATTGCACTGATGGCTAGAATGTTTTGCCGAAAGTTCCTTAAGTGTGTGCGTGTGTGTGTGTATGTGTGTGTGTGGTGATGATGATGATGACGGATACTTTCCTCTGCAGTGAAAAAAATATCTTGACATTGCAAAGTTTAACTGTAAGCCGAAGGAACGTTTGTAATGTGACTTATTATGTGAAATTGTAACTTGAAATTCTTTGTGAAAAAATATTTCCCTATAAAGTTTGGCAGTAAATGAATTATTACATCAAGGTGTAACTTGTAGTTCCTTGTGGAGTAAATTACCTAAGTGGACGATACAGCTACTCCAGGGTGTAAGACCTAGAGTAGAAAGTCTTAATACCTTACCTGAGGTTGAAAGACTCTTATAGTGGAACGTCTTAGGTATTGAAACTTTAATTACAGTAAATAAAATATAATCTACCTAAACATTTCTTCACCTGGCGACAACTAATGATACAGGTGGTGTAATAGCTCTTTAAAATTCCTCCGCTTGATATAATAATGACCACACATGAACTTATAATGTGCAATATCTTGATAACACATTAGCTGCAACATTACACATAGTCCAGTGTATGTGTAGTGAGGGACATCTACCTAAATGAGTTACAGAATGTGGAGTTGAGGCAAAAAAATGTTGGGACATGTTTGAGATCATCAGTTGAGCCAAACGTTTATACTCAATATTGTTTTAATGGTATTTTAGAGCGACCGAAAAATGTAAACAAAATGGCCGGCTAGGCTCGGGGGATCCACGAGTCCTCTTATGAAGGATCGACAATAAATGAAAACAAATCAGATTAATTTAAACACATTTCCAAGAGTATTAGATCCTGTAAAGAGAGAAAATTAATACTTGATATTTGTAGAAGCTTTTTTTTTTCGTCCGTTTTCGTCTTGGTTAAAACAATTGTGGTGGTGTTACCTGTTCCTAACGGTAGACATCAAGGAAATGGATCAAGACCTTAATACTCAAAGGTACACATGATGATTTGTTCCCAAGTCCGAGGATATACTTCATAAAACAGATTAACTTTAGGACACAATGATGGCGAACAAAATAACATCAACATTGCGTACAGCACATATCTTGCTTTGACTCTTAACTCTTGTAATTTTTCGTAATGTTAGTGAATGAAATTGAGATTCTGGGCATATTTTCCTGTTTTTCTTTCTAATCAAGTGTAAAGGAAGATGTACTGTTTATTGGTGGATTTGGTGATGTCTTAATAGTGTATTAGTGTGTTAATATTACACAGGTTTGGTATAGTGGTGACGGTAATGTAGTGTAGTAAGATTTTAACACATGGAGGTGAATTTGTCTTTTATGTTGAGGATTTAAGAACATAAGAACATAAGAAAATAAGGAGTCTGCAATAGGCCGGTTGGTCTGTGCATGACAGCTCCTGTCGAGAGTTACTACCACTCCCTATCATCCTTTTGAAACTTTCCAGAGTTCCCGCACTTACTACAAAGTTACTAAGCTTGTTCCACTCGTCCACCACCCTATTTGTGAACCAGTTTCTTCCTATCTCCCTCCTAAACCTAAACTTATCCAACTTGAATCCGTTGCTCCGAGCCCTATCCTGCTCGGATATTATAAGAACTTTATCTATATCCCCTTTATTGATTCCTTTCACCCACTTAAATACTTCTATCATATCTCCCCGCACTCTTCGTCTTTCTAGGGAATGCAAGTTAAGTTTCTGTAACCTATCCTGATATGGAAGGTTTCTAAGTCCAGGAATCATTTTTGTCATTCTTCGCTGCACCGACTCTAGTGAATTTATATCCATTCTATAATAGGGGCACCAGAACTGAACCGCATAATCGAGGTGCGGCCTGATTTGTTAAAGGGAAGATCTGGTGGACGGGGATAATTGTCTGGTTGTGATGGACACGGCTCACCTAACCTAACCCAATCTAACCTAACCCAACCCAACCTAACCCAACCCAACCTAACCTAACCCCTATATATGTGTGAGATAAGGTTCTGATTCAAGAACAAGATGCACAAGTTCGAATCCAAATTGAGCTGTAGGGTTTGTTGACTAATTCGGGGCTTCACATTCATAAAACTCTCAAATGGGATACGACTAAACCCGAAGCCCCATCTTCCGTCGGTCGGTCGTGGGTGTCAGGTCAAAGTTCAGTTTGTAGTTCACCTCCTGTGATATGTGTCATTTATCGAAACGAAACATGAGGTTAACGTGAAAACAAAACCTCGAAGCAACACGTATAAACAGGGTCGAGTTTTCATCGGATTTTACGTCATGAAATTTTCCATCTTGAGAGAGAGAGAGAGAGAGAGAGAGAGAGAGAGAGATTGATTGATTGATTCCGATGCTGAAATTAACACTAAAATTTTATACTGTAATTGAGATAAATGCAGGTAAGGTTGGCGTATGGAATTATTGAAGGACGATCACAGAAATGTTTTACCTGTTTCCTGTGATGTAAGTCCAAAATGGTGTTAATTGTCATGGATTTATACGTCCAAAATGTTCTTCATATCGTAGGGTTTTACATCCAAATATGCCATCCAACTCCATATGTCCATTCATCCAGTTAGCTGTTTATCCATCCACCGATTCACCCACCTACCCATCTCTCATCCCATTCAGTCACCCATCTACCCATCTATCCTCCCATTCAGTCTCCCATCCATCCATCCACCCATCCATCCATCCATCCTTCCATCCATCACACGAGGAATAGAATGACCCACTTATAATTTTTCTCTTTCCTGCTGCACTAAGGATCAACCACCCAGAGTGGTATGGCTACCCTGAGTAAGTACACTCTGTATTCCTCCTTTACTCTATTGTGGGTGTAGGTG
>NW_024745042.1:0-9109 GCF_018991925.1 Homarus americanus
AAAGTCCATTGGTCAAATATAGTAAAGTCCACTCATCGAGTATAACAAAGTTCCCCGATCGAGTATAACAAAGGCCTCTGGTTGAGTAAGACAAAGTCCCCTGATCAAGTATATAAAAGTCCCCTGGTCGAATATTTCAAAGTCCCCTAATCGAGAATAACAAAGTCCCCTGGTCGAGCATAATAAAGCACCCTCATCGAGTATAACAAAGGCCCCTAGTCGAGTATGACAAAGGCCCCTAATCAAGTTTAACAAAGGCCCCTCATCGAGTATAACAAAGTCTCCTGATCGCGTATAACAAAGTCCCCTGATCGAGTATAACAAAGGCCGCTGGTCGAGTATAACAAAGTCCCCTGTTCGAGTCTAACAAAAACCCTTATCGAATATAACAAATTCCCCTTTTCGAGTATAACAAAGTCCCCAGATCGAGTATAACAAAGTCTCCTAATCGAGTATAACAAAGGTCCCTGGTCGAGTATAACAAAGTTCCCTGATCGAGGGTAACAAAAGTCCCCTGATCGAGAATAACAAAGTCCCCTAATCGAGTATAAGAATGTCCCCTGGTCCATTGTAACAAAGTCCCCTCATCGAGTATAACAAAGTCCCCTAATCAAGTATAACAACGTCCCCTGATCGAGTATAACAAAGGCCGCTCATCGAGTATAGCAAAGTCCATTGGTCAAATATAGGAAAGTCCACAGATCTAGTATGACAAAGTCCCCTGAATCAAGTATAAAAAAGTCCACTGGTCGAGTATAACAAAGTCCCCTGATCGAGTATAACAAAGTCACCTGGTCGAGTATAGCAAAGTCCCCTGATCGAGTATAACAAAGTCCCCTGATCGAGTATAACAAATTCCCTAGATCAAGCATACCAAAGTCCCCTGATCGATTATAATAAAGTCCCCGGTCCAGTATAGCAAAGGGCCCTGAGCGAGTAAGACAAAGTCCCCTAATCGAGTATAACAGAGCCCCCTGCTCGAGTATAACAAAGTCCCCTGGTCGAGTATAGCAAAGTCCCCTAATCGAGTATAACAAAGCCTCCTGATCGAGTATACAAAGTCCCCTGATCGAGTATAACAAAGCTCCCTGCACGAGTATAACAAAGTCCCCTGATCGAGTCTAAAAAAGGCCTCTAATCGAGTATGAGAAAGTCCCCTGATCGAGTATAACAAAGCCGTTTAATCGAGTATAACAAAGTCCCCTGGTCAAGTATAACAAAGTCCCCTGTTCGAGTCTAACAAAGTCCCCTTATCGAGTCTAACAAAGTCCCCTTATCGAGTATAACAAAGTCCCTGATCGAGTATAACAATGTCCCTAGATGGAGCATACCAAAGTCCCCTGATCGAGTATAACAAAGTCCCCTGATGGAAAATAACAAAGCCCCTTGGATGAGTATAACAAAGTTCCCTCATCGAGTATAGCAATGTTCCCTGATCGAGTATAACAAAGTCTCCTGGTCCAGTATAACAAAGTCCCCTGATCGATGATAACAAAGTCCCCTAATCGAGAATAAAAATGTCCCCTGGTCCAGTGTAACAAAGTCCCTTCATCGAGTATAAAAAAGTCCCCTGGCCCAGTATAACAAAGTCCCTAGATCGAGCATACCAAAGTCCCCTGATCGATTATAACAAAGTCCCCAGGTCGAGTATAGCAAAGGGCCCTGATCGTGTAAGACAAAATCCCTTGATTGAGTATAAGAAAGTCCGCTAATCGAGTATGACAAAGCCCCCTGGATGAGTATAACAAAGTTCCATGATCGAGTATAACAAAGTCCTCTGGTCGAGTATGACAAAGTTCCCTGATCGAGTATAACAAAGTCTCCTGATCGAGTATAACAAAGTCCCCTGGTCCAGTATAACAAAGTCCCCTGATCGAGTATAACATATCCACTGATCGAGTATAACAACGTCTCCTGGCCTAGTTTAACAAAGTCCCCAGATCGAGGATAACAAAGTCCCCTAATCGATTATAACAAAGTCCCCTGGTCGAGTATGACAAAGGGCCCTGATCGAGTAAGACTAAGTCCCCCCATCGAGTATAACAAAGTCCCCTGATCCTAGTATAAAAAAGCCACTTGGACGAGTATAACAAAATCCCCTGAACCGAGTATAACAAAGTCCCCTGATCGAGTATAACATATCCACTGATCGAGTATCACAAAGTCCCGAGTGGAGTATAACAAAGTTCCCTGGTCGAGTATAACAAAGTTTTCTAATCGAGCATAACAAAAGCCCTTGGTCGAGTAAAACAAAGTCCTCTGATCAAGTATAACAAAGTACCCTGATCTAGTATAACAAAGTCCCCTAATCAAGTATAACAAAGTCCCTGATCAAGTATAACAAAGACCCCTGATCGAGTATAACATATCCCCTGATCGAGTATAACAAAGTCCTCTGGTCGAGTATGACAAAGTCCCCTGATCGAGTATAACAAAGTCCCCTGATCGAGTAGTACATATCCCATGATCGAATATAACAAAGTCCCTGGTGGAGTATAACAAAGTCCCCTGATCGAGTATCACAAAGTCTCCTGGTCGAGTATAACAAAGTTTTCTAATCGAGTATAAAAAACCCCATCATCGAATATAACAAAGTCCTCTGATCGAGTATAACAAATTCCCCTGATCGAGTATAACATATCACCTGATCGAGTATAACAAAGTCCTCTGGTCGAGCATAACAAAGTCCCCTGATCGAGTATAACAATGTCACCTGGTCGAGTATAACAATGTCCCCTGATCGAGTATAACAAAGGCCCCACATCGAGTATAGCAAAGCCCATTGGTCAAATATAGTAAAGTCCACTCATCGAGTATAACAAAGTTCCCCGATCGAGTAAAACAAAGGCCTCTGGTCGAGTAAGACAAAGTTCCCTGATCAAGTATAAAAAAGTCCCCCGTTCGAATATTTCAAAGTCCCCTAATCGAGTATAACAAAGTCCCCTGGTCGAGCATAATAAAGCACCCTCATCGAGTATAACAAAGTCCCCTGATCGAGTATAACATATCCCCTGATTGAGAAAAATAAAGTCCTCTGGTCGAGTATAAAAAAGTCCCCTCATCGAGTATAACAAAGGCCCCTCATCGAGGATAACAACGTCCATTGGTCAAGTATAAAAGAGATCCCTGGTCGAGTATAACAAAGTCCCCTGATCGAGTATAACAAAGGCCCCTGGTCGAGTATAACAAAGTCCCCTGTTCGAGTCTAACAAAAACCCTTATCGAATATAACAAATTCCCCTTTTCGAGTATAACAAAGTCCCCATATCGAGTATAACAAAGTCCCCTAATCGAGTGTAACAAAAGTCCCCTGATCGAGAATAACAAAGTCCCCTAATCGAGTATAAAAATGTCCCCTGGTCCATTGTAACAAAGTCCCCTGATCGAGTATAAAAAAGTCCCCTAATCAAGTATAACAAAGTCCCCTGATCGAGTATAACAAAGGCAGCTCTTCGAGTATAGCAAAGTCCATTGGTCAAATATAGGAAAGTCCACAGATCTAGTATGACAAAGTCCCCTGAATCAAGTATAAAAAAGTCCCCTGGTCGAGTATAACAAAGTCCTCTGATCGAGTATAACAAAGTCCCCTGGTCGAGTATAGCAAAATCCCCTGATCGAGTATAACAAAGCCCCCTGATCGAGTATAACATATCCTCTGATCAAGTATAACAAAGTCCTCTGGTCGAGTATGACAAAGTCCCCTGATCAAGTATAAAAATGTCCCCTGGTCGAGTATAACAAAGTCCCCTGATCGAGTATAACAAAGTCCCCTGGTCGAGTATAGCAAAGTCCCCTCATCGAGTATAACAAAGCCCCCTGATCGAGTATAACATATCCTCTGATCGAGTATAACAAAGTCCTCTGGTCGAGTATGAAAAGGCCCCTGGTCGAGTATAACAAAGTCCCTTGATCGAGTGTAACAAAAGTCCCCTGATCAAGTATAACAAAACTCCCATGGTCGAGTAAAACAAAGTCCCCTAATCAAGTATAAAAATGTCCCCTCGTCCAGTGTAACAAAGTCCCCTGATCGAGTATAAAAAAGTCCCCTGGTCGATTATAGCAAGTCCCCTGGTCGAGTATAACAAAGCCCCCTCATCGAGTATAACAAAGGCCACTAATCGAGTATAACAAAGTCCCCTGATAGAGTATAACAAAGTCCCCTTTGGAGTATAACAACGTCCCCTGATCAAGTATAACAAAGTCCCCTAGTTGAGTATAACAAAGTCCCTTGATCAAGTATAACATATTCCCTGATTGTGGATAACAAAGTCCTCTGGTCGAGTATAAAAAAGTCCCCTAATCGAGTATAACAAAGTCCCCTGGTCGAGTGTAGCAAAGTCCCCTGATCGAGTATAACAAAGCCTCCTGATCGAGTATAACAAAGTCCCCTGATCGAGTATAACAAAGCCCCCTGCTCGAGTATAACAAAGTCCCCTGATCGAGTCCAAAAAAGGCCTCTAATCGAGTATAACAAAGTCCCCTCATCTAGTATAAAAAAGGCCCCTCATCGAGTATAACAAAGGCCCCTCATCGAGTATAAGAAGGTCCCCTGATCGAGTATAATAAAGCCGCCTAATCGAGCATAACCAAGTCCCCTGGTCGAGTATAACAAAGTCCCCTGTTCGAGTCTAACAAAGTCCCCTTATCTAGTATAACAAATTCCCCTTATCGAGTATAACAAAGTCCCCTAATCGAGTATAACAAAGGCCCCTGGTCGAGTATAACAAAGTTCCCTGATCGAGTGTAACAAAAGTCCCCTGATAAAGGTATATGAAAGCCCCCATGAGCCAGTATAACAAAAGTTCCCTTATAGGTATAACGAGTATAACAAAGTCCCCTGGTCCAGTATAAGAAAGTCCCCTGATCAAGTATAACATATCCCCTGATAGAGTATAACAACGTCTCCTGGCCCAGTTTAACAAAGTCCCCAGATCGAGCATAACAAAATCCCCTAAACGTTTATAACAAAGTCCCCTGATCGAGTATAACAAAGGGGCCTGATCGAGTAAGACAAAGTCCCCTGATCGAGCATAACAAAGTCCCCTGATCCTAGTATAACAAAGCCCCCTGGACGAGTATAACAAAGTCCCCTGAACCGAGTATAAC
Source organism: Homarus americanus (assembly GCF_018991925.1). Classification (NCBI taxonomy): domain Eukaryota; kingdom Metazoa; phylum Arthropoda; class Malacostraca; order Decapoda; family Nephropidae; genus Homarus; species Homarus americanus. Next base: position 5,107 of record NW_024745042.1, read on the forward strand.
AAAGTCCCCTGATCGAGTAAAACATATCCCCTGATCGAGTATAAAAAAGTCCCTGGTGGAGTATAACAAAGTCCCCTGGTCGAGTATAACAAAGTTTTCTAATCGAGTATAACAAAGGCCCTGGTTGAGTATAACAAAGTCCTATGATCAAGTATAACAAAGTCCCCTAATCGAGTAAAACAAAGTCCCCTGATCGAGTATAACATATCCCCTGATCGAGTATAACAAAGTCCTCTGGTCGAGTATATCAAAGACCCCTGAACGAGCATAACAAAGTCCCTTGGTCGTGTATAACAAAGCCCAGTGATTGAGTACAACAAAGGCCCCTCATCGAGTATAGCAAAGTCTATTGGTCAAATATAGGAAAGTCCACTGATCGAGTATGACAAAGTCCCCTGATCAATTATTAAAAAGTCCCCTCGTCGAGTATAACAAAGCCCCCTCATCGAGTATAACAAATTCCCCTGGTCGAGTATAGCAAAGTCCCCTGGTCAAGTATAACAAAGCCCCCTCATCGAGTATAACAAAGGCCTCTAATCGAGTATAACAGAGTCCCTGATTGAGTATAACAAAGTCCCCTGACCGAGTATAACAAAGTCCTCTGGTTGAATACAACAAAGTCCCCTGATCGAGTATTACATATACCCTGATCGAATATAAAAAAGTCCGTTTGCCCACTATAATAAAGTCCCTAGATCGAGCATACCGAAGTCCACTGATCGATTATAACAAATTCACCGGTCGAGTATAGCAAAGGGCCCTGATCGAGTAACACAAAGTCATCTGAACGAGTATAACAATGTTTCCTGATCGAGTATAACAAAGTCCCCTTATTGAGTATAACAAAGTCCCCTAATCGAGTATAACAAAGTTCCCTGATCGAGTGTAACAAAAGTCCCCTGATCGAGTATAACAAAGCCCCATAGACGAGTATAACAAAGTTCCCTCATCGAGTACAACAAAGTCCCCTAATCGAATATAACAAAGTCCCCTGGTCCAGTATAACAAAGTCCCCTGATCAAGTATGACATATCCCCTGATAGAGTATAACAACGTCTCCTGGCCCAGTTTAACTAAGTCCCCAGATCGAGCATAACAAAGTCCCCTAATCGATTATAACAAAGTCCCCTGGTCGAGTATACCAAAGGGCCCTGATCGAGCAAGACAAAGTCCCCTGATCGAGCATAACAAAGTCCCATTATCCTAGTATAACAAAGCCCCCTCGACGAGTAAAACAAAGTCCCCTGAACAAAGTATAACAAAGTCCCCAGATCGAGTAAAACATATCCCCTGATCGAGTATAAAAAAGTCCTTGGTGGAGTATAACAAAGTCCCCTGGTCGAGTATAACAAAGTTTTCTAATCGAGTATAACAAAAGCCCCTGGTTGAGTATAACAAAGTCCTATGATCAAGTATAACAAAGTCCCCTAATCGAGTAAAACAAAGTCCCCTGATCGAGTATAACATATCCCCTGATCGAATATAACAAAGTCCTCTGGTCGAGTATAACAAAGACCCCTGAACGAGTATAACAAAGTCCCCTGGTCGTGTATAACAAAGCCCAGTGATCGAGTACAACAAAGGCCCCTCATCGAGTATAGCAAAGTCCATTGGTCAAATATAGGAAAGTCCACTGATCGAGTATGACAAAGTCCCCTGATCAAGTATAAAAAAGTCCCCTCGTCGAGTATAAGAAAGCCCCCTCATCGAGTATAACAAATTATCCCTGGTCGAGTATAGCAAAGTCCCCTGGTCGAGTATAACAAAGCCCCCCTCATCGAGTATAACAAAGGCCCCAAATCGAGTATAACAGAGTCCCCTGATTGAGTATAACAAAGTCCCCTGATCGAGTATAACAAAGTCCTCTGGTTGAGTACAACAAAGTCCCCTGATCGAGTATAACATATCCCCTGATCGAATATAAAAAAGTCCGTTTGCCCAGTATAATAATGTCCCTAGATGGAGCATACCAAAGTCCACTGATCGATTATAACAAAGTCCCCCAGTCGAGTATAGCAAAGGGCCCTGATGGAGTAAGACAAAGTCATCTGAACGAGTATAACAAAGTTTCCTGATCGAGAATAACATATCCCCTGATCGAGTATAACAACGGCTCCTGGCCCAGTTTAACAAAGTGCCCAGATCGAGCATGACAAAGTCCCCTAATCGATTATAACAAAGTCCCCTGGTCGAGTATAACAAAGGGCCCTGATCGAGTAAGACAAAGTCCCCTCATCGAGTATAACAAAGTCCTTTGATCCTAGTATAACAATGCCCCCTGGACGAGTATAACAAAGTCCCCTCTACCGAGTATAACAAAGTCCCTTGATCGAGTATAACATATCCCCTGATCAAGTATAACAAAGGCCCTGGTGGAGTATAACAAAGTCCCCTGGTCGAGTATAACAAAGTTTTCTAATCGAGCATAACAAAGGCCCCTGGTCGAGTATAACAAAGTCCTCTGATCAAATATAACAAAGACCCCTAATCGAGTATAACAAAGTCCCCTAATCAAGTATAACAATGTCCCCTGATCAAGTATAACAAAGTCCCCTCATCGAGTATAACATATCCCCTAATCGAGTATAACAAAGTCCCCTGATCGAGTATAACAAAGTCCCCTGGTCGAGTATAACAAAGGGCCCTGATCGAGTATAACAAAGGCCCCTCATCGTGTTATACTCGACCAGGTACTGTTATACTCTGCCTCTCGATGAAAAATTAGACTCGATGACTATTTCCTCAATCAGGGCCTTTCTCTTTCGACGGGGACTTGTTATACTCTGACCAAGACTCGAGCAGGGGGCTTTGTTATATTCGATCCAGGAGTTTGAAACTTTTGTTATACTTGATCAAGACTTTGCTACTCTGGAACTTTTGTTATACGACTTCGGGGACTTATCTGACCAGGGACTTCCTCTTGACCAGAGGACTTTGTTATATTCGATTAGGGGACGTTGTTATACTCGATGATGGGACTTTGTTATACTCGAGCAGGGGACTTTGTTATACTCGATCAGGGGACTTTTTTATACTCGACCAGAGGACTTTGTTATATTCGATTAGGGGACTTTGTTATACTCGAAACAGGGGACTTTTTTATACTTGACCAATGGACTTTGTTCTACTCAATGAGGTGGCCTTTGTTATACTCGAGCAGGGGACTTTGTTATACACGACCAGGAGACTTTGTTATACGCGATCAGGGGACTTTTTTATACTCGACCAGAGGACTTTGTTATACTCGATCAGGGGATATGTTATACTCGATCAGGGGACTTTGTTATAGTCAACCAGAGGACTTTGTTATACTCATTCAGGGGACTTTGTTATACTCGATTAGGGGCCTTTGTTATATTTGATGAGGGGGTTTTGTTATACCCGACCAGGGGACTTTGTTATACTCGATCAGGGGACTTTTTATACTTGATTCAGGGGACTTTGTCATACTAGATCTGTGGACTTTCCTATATTTGACCAATGGACTTTGCTATACTCGATGAGCGGCCTTTGTTATACTCGATCAGGGGACTTTGTTATACTTGATTAGGGGACTTTGTTATACTCGATCAGGGGACTTTGTTACAATGGACCAGGGGACATTTTTATACTCGATTAGGGGACTTTGTTATTCTCGATCAGGGGACTTTTGTTACACTCGATCAGAGAACTTTGTTATACTCGACCAGGGACCTTTGTTATACTCGATTAGGGGACTTTGTTATACTCGATCTGGGGACTTTGTTATACTCGAAAAGGGGAATTTGTTATATTCGATAAGGGTTTTTGTTAGACTCGAACAGGGGACTTTGTTATACTCGACCAGGGGCCTTTGTTATACTCGATCAGGGGACTTTGTTATACTCGACCAGGGATCTCTTTTATACTTGACCAATGGACTTTGTTATCCTCGATGAGGGGCCTTTGTTATACTCGATGAGGGGACTTTGTTATACTCAACCAGGGGACTTTGTTATACTCGATCAGGGGACTTTTAAATACT
>NW_024745043.1:0-7640 GCF_018991925.1 Homarus americanus
TGTTTGTGTGTGTGTGTGTGTGTGTGTGTGTGTGTGTGTGTGTCTGTGTGTTATTGAATGTATGTGTGTGTGTGTGTGTATCTTATTGTATGTATAATAATAATAATAATAATTAACGGTTTATTAAAAAGGTTCTGCAGCCCGAAGGCTGAAAATATACATTGGACATAAATGACTTATTACATACATTGGTGGTTTAACAAAAGCCTTCATTAGAGAAAGGTAAAGGAACATACAGTGAACATACAGAGTAATGTAGGTGTTGAACAGCAAACATGTAATGTAGTAACTCCCTCCCAGATGGTGTTAGGAGGGACCTCACGTGGTGTAGTAGTTCCCTCACAGATGGTGTTATGAAGGACCTGACGTGGTGTAGTAATTCCCTCACAGATGGTGTTATGAGGCCTCACGTGGTGTAGTAATTCCCCTCACAGATGGTGTTATGAGGGACCTGACCCCTCAGATGGTGGAGGGACCACGTGGTGTAGTAATTCCCTCACAGATGGTGTTATGAGTGGTGTACCACAGATCACGTGGTGTAGTAATTCCCTCACAGATGGTGTTATGAGGGACCTGACGTGGTGTAGTAATTCCCTCACAGATGGTGTTATGAGGGACCTGACGTGGTGTAGTAATTCCCTCACAGATGGTGTTATGAGGGGCCTCACGTGGTGTAGTAATTCCCTCACAGATGGTGTTATGAGGGGCCTCACGTGGTGTAGTAATTCCCTCACAGATGGTGTTATGAGGGGCCTCACGTGGTTGTAGTAACTCCCTCACAGATGGTGTTATGAGGGACCTGACGTGGTATTGTAATTCCCTCACAGATGGTGTTATGAGGGTGAGGTGTGGTCCCAGTCCTTCCTATCGTAGACGGATTAACACATCGCTGGTTGTTGTTGGGTCTCACGGGCCGTTATCACTGGGTACCTGGGATCTCACTGTGTGAAGGTTAAGTTGGGTACGACTGTTACTGTTGAGTTGTTCTCACTGACTTACGCACTGTTCACCTCTGTTTAACACTAGTTCCATTCCTTTCCTAAATGAAACTGCAACTTCTGGCGAGAACTTGTTGATATTCCGGTGGGGAGGAGGGTTCAGGGGAGGGGGTTGGTATGGGCCAACTTAACAGTTGACCTGGCTGCTCCGAGAGGAGCGCCAGGTGGTCAGGATGTAGTGTGTGTGTGTGTGTGTGTGTGTGTGTGTGTGTGTGTGTGTGTGTGTGTGTGTGTGTGTGTGTGTGTGTGTGTGTGTGTGTGTGTGTGTGTGTGTGTGTGTGTGTGAACTCGATTAACTAAGGTACTACTCCTGGTCAAGACAGTTGCCACTCACAGATTAGGATAATGGTTTTATTGGACTGTCGGCACATGCAGAACCTTACCAGAATTTCTGTATGCTGTTTATTTCACCTGGTTGAAAGCTAGTTGTATATCGGTAGGTGAATTAATTTTAAGTGTAAATGCGTTATTAATGGCTTAAGTAATGATGTTAATAGTGAAAATTATAATAGTGATATACGTACTGCTAATGATAATATGTTATAGTGATGATTGATATACTAAAATATAATAATAATGATACATGCCATTAATTATACTGGTATTGATGGGAAGTTGTTGTGGTATTGATGGTTGGAAATATATAGTGCAGTATAATGATAATGAAAATTAGAGTGATAGTAATGACTATAATACACTACACTTTATTTACATATTTATTAAACTTAAAAGCTCTCGGAGGTGTTGTGAGGATAGGGAGTGAGAATTTAAGGTCGGAGGAGTGGGAGTGGGTAGGTGGTTGTGGAGTGAAGGTTTTATGGCTGGAGTCGTCGCCTTGCCCGGCCTAGTTGACAATGGAGGCAACGACTCGTGACTCCCGCAACCCGAGTCGTAATGGACAGTCATCCCCTCCCATAGGCGTCCTTCCGTGGTAGTCGTGGCTAGAGTCGTCACGGAGTCTAGTCGTGTTTCCGTAGTCACCCATGACCTTCTATTACTGCCATTGTCATCGTGGCCAGAAATGATCCGCCCTAAAACCACTCTGACCAATAGTCATGTTTAATACTGAGGTTCGATTCCTGGCTATTGGGAGAAGAATTGATTGTCATCTAGTGTGAGTTGGTATCAGTTGCTTGGATATACACCCATCGATTTGTTGTAAACATTAATTAATGCCCAACTGTCTAGAAAGAAAGTAGTAAGCCATCGGTCTCAATTAGTTAATGTATCGGTCTCAAGGGGTTGGCATCGGTCTCAAGGAGTTAAGGCATCATACTGAACGGGTTAAGAGTACAAGAAAGCGACAGGTAAAGAGGGAGGAGACCACTGGCGTCATCAAAACAATACAAAGAAAATAAGAAAAACAATATTGTAAACTTGGAGGCAAAAGTTATTCTCTGTTGTATTTTACTTCCCTGCTGAGATAAACTTCTATACACAACAAACTTATTAAGGGTATAAATTAGCTGGAAACTTTCGCCTCCACTTGTGATATATCTTGGGTGTTTGACCAGCTGTTCCTCCTCTGTGTGTGTGTGTGTGTGTGTGCGTGTGTGTAAAGTTATATTTCCTCAAGAATCTTGGTCGCGTTTTCTGTTGTGATAAGCCTAATAGTAACAATAAGTCTGAGAATAAACAAAATTGATCATTAACTCTCCATTGAATTTCCGCGTGTTATCGCTTCCCTCCACTTAGCCCGGGGTGGATCAAGGGTTACAGAACCGCAGAGGTGGTGGAAAAGTGACACGACCGCGGCTAGAAAGTGCCAGGAAAGTAGTAAGACGACAAATGAAAATATCCACTCATACTTGTTCATGTCCTCACCGTGCAGACCTGGTATAGAAGTATAATCTTTTTCATATACAAATTTAATTTTTTTCATATATAAAGCGAATGTTTCTCTATAACTAAAGAAATCAAATCATTAAAATTAAATACAAAATTTCCGGCCTCCTCTCTCGTAATTTTTAATACTAGAAAAAAAACCCGCTGCAGCTTTCCCATGAATTTAATATTTTTTCTCCAAATTGAAATTAAATGAAAATGTCTTTCAGGTCAACAGTAAGTCGGGAATGATAATCATCTTGAGGGTGCAGTCGATTGAGCGAAGCATTTATTTGGCAAATTGATTCCTAAGATGGCGGGGAGGAGATTCGTTGTGCATGGTGAATTTCTATAATTGGTAATTTGGCGAGGTTTTTCACCGTGTGTGTGTGTGTGTGTGTGTGTGTGTGTGTGTGTGTGTGTGTGTGTGTGTGTGTGTGTGTGTGTGTGTGTGTGTGTGTGTGTGTGTGTGTGTGTGTGTGTGTGTGTGTGTGTGTGTGTCACCAACACGGCGGCATCAGGGGAACGTTTTATTTTTTTTTTCACGTAATCTTGAACGTTTTTCTGAACTCCGGGAAAAAAGTGATTTTAACTCCCACGGGTGACGAGAGCTGAGCGTATTGTGTCCATTTTTTATCCTTCCAGTATTTTCTTTTGCCTTCATTTTTATGCCCCGCGGATGAAGAGTTAAGAGTATTTCAATTTTTATATATATATTTTTTTTATGTATGAACGAGGCATGAGAGAGAATGAAATAGAAGAATGTGTTTATAAAAGGTGCAGTGATAGTATAGATAGTGTAGGATAGTAGAGGGTGACATAATGCGTACAAGAACATTGAGAGAGGAATGAGATGGGGAGGATGTATGCTGAGGCAGTACCTTCACCATTGGTCTTAATTCACAAAACACAGACCATAACACAAGTTGATGTACCGCAGTGTGTTACCGTCACCGTATGGATCTGTACTTCTGCTGTTGTTCCTGAATAAATTATTTGAGTTGAAAAATAAAGGTGATTTTATTTTTAATATAAAGCACTGTTTCCGATAGGCCGACTTACCTGGAGAGCTTCCGCCGGACCATTAATATTTTATTAGTTCACAACAAAGTTTTAAGGGAGGTATATTTAGGTGGTGTTATGAAGTACAAAACAAAAACAAAATTCTTGGTAATATTTCAATGTATAAAAATATATATTTTTAATTTTGCATTAAAAATCAATCCCCCCCCTTCATCACCACCACCTCCTCCACCCTATCATCACCACCACCTCCTCCACCTCTATCATCACCTCCTCCACCTCTATCATCACCTCCACCACCTCCTCCACCTCTATTATCACCTCCACCACCTCCACCTCTATCACCACCATCCACCTGTTTTTAGCACCAACAACGCGCGTATATTTTTTTTATTTGGCGTAAAGCACTCTGGACTACACCCCATTAGTGTGTGTGTGTGAAACAAACATCTACAGTATGTCCTGAAACTGGTAACATTTCTGGTAGGTATTACTAACAAAACCCAGCTGTTACTGTAAGGTAGGTAGAAGCTCGGCAGGTGTCACAGTATTACAGGTATAGGGCATTAAGTTAACCCATTTATACTCCTTGTTATTTTCATTATTGTAATTGTTTAAAATACTTGTTATTATTAAATTAACGTGGTTTTTATTTGGTTATTTTATCCATTCATTTTGTTTGTTTTTATTTGTGTATTTCATTTCTTGCATGTGAATTATTTTTTTGTTAACTCGTATTTTTTTTCCGTGTTAAATACTGCCTTATGTATTTTAATTTGTATTTTGTAATTCATATTTCTTGGTTCTGGGAGAATATGCTGATCAAGAGAGAGAGATGCAAGCTGGTGAACGTGGAAGAGTAAGGGATGAAGATTGATGAAGGGAATAATAGAGAATGAGGAGACGGTGATTGAGAATGGTGATGAGGATGGATGGGAAGAGGGAGAATAATAGAGGAGAGAGAGAGAGAGAGAGAAGGGAGGGAGGGTGATAATACTGGGGCGGGAGGGAGCAAGTCTGGCTGGTCAGAGATTAATTACAGCCTTAGTGTTGATAATTTCATCCTTTTGATGGGAGTAATTAGAAGGGGAGACAAAGACGCGCCCTGATTGGATGTGTTGTCATTGGTGGGGTGTGTGCGCGCTTGCGTGTGCGTGCGTGCGTGCGTGCGCGTGTGTGTGCGTGTGCCACAAACCAGAAGAGGTAATACGGGAGATTAAATTATTTTGGATTAGATGGGAATAATTTTTTTTACTATTATTGCAATGTGGTATAAATTTTATTGTTTTTTTTTGTATGTTTTCTTTATTATTATCATTATCATCTTTACTGTATTATAAAACCTTCCTACGGCCACATTTTTCAGCAGGATAAAATTAATAATGGATTGTCTAAAAAGAAATACCGGTATAAATATATCATGCACCCACAGTTGACTTAGGCAAAGTGATTGGATCGTACAGTTAAAATGTTTTAAGTTTAAAGGCGGGAGTGTTGATGTAACGATGGCTGAGGTTTATAATCCAAACAAAACGACTGGGAGCGAGGGATGAGACAGTACTCACGGTAGACGTATTATGGATCTTGGGGTTCATTACCGAGATATTAATTAATTAGCCTGTGTGTCCTGGCTGTGTGGGGTAAGTTTTTATGGCGTTTGAAGCTCTGTTAAAACGTGGCATTACTTAGGATGTCTTTAAATGGTGGGGGTGGGGTGGTTATTTGCTTGGATGTAAAAGCTAAGAACCATTATCGAAATTAGTGGTTCTAGCCAAGAGTGATTAGTGACTTGAATATGGTGTTGACTGATGCGGATTTTTTTTTTAGATGTCATGGTCTATATAGTTAGTTTATTGGTCCTGGGAAAGAGGTTGATAATCATGTGTGTGTGTGTGAAAACTGAGCTTTCAATATGACGTGTAGAGTTATGTTGATAGTCGAGAGAGAAACTAGATTACAAGACGGTGGTGTATGTTGTTCAGGAGGTGATGGAAGATCAGGACGTCTTTGGTTAAATGGCTTACTACCCTATCGTTAGTTACGAGGAATTAGTCATTTGTCTGCAAGCGTCCTTATCAAACTTCTCGTTAAGTCTCTCGGGTTATCTCAGGTCGTTAAGCCTTTGCCAGGTACCAATTTCTGAGAGCCTTCGTCAGGCTGCTTGTGGTTGATAGTTTCCTGTAGATGTTCTTAGGTAGTCTTGGGTAGTGGGCATTTAGTTGTTTGTCTTCGCTTGTTGTTCCTCGCCATTAGTTTCTCGTACTCCTACACAGACAATCTCCAATAAGAACCTACTCTTTGACCCTTTTTATTTTATTAGTTAGTCGTACAAATATTTCTTGTTAGATATTGAAATATTTCTTGTTAGATATTGGCATATCTTCCTGAGGGACATGCCGGTAGATAATTTTCTGTTGGCAGCCTCCGTCATTCATGTCAGCCAGGTAACTTCTCCCAGGTAGGTTTTAGTACGTGTAGTCTCTTACAGGTAACCCCCTCTCAGGTGCTCTTAGACAGATGGCCCAAGTCAATTCACTCTTCTGTGGTATTTAGATCCACATATAGCCTCCGTTGGCAGTCTCCGGTAGGTGTTGTACTCGCAGCCTGGTAGCCTGGAGCAGTTATAGCCTTTCTCTGGTGCTTTCCACTAGATAGCTTAGGGGCAGATTAGTGGTATCCAGCACCTGTGAACAGCAGCAAGAGGAGAAACAGCAGCAGCAGCACTTTTACCTGTGTTGTGTGGGTGACTCGCTGCCTCTTGAGTCGCTATTGGTGGACGCCGATCCATCATCCCACCACATGGCTGCTCTATTCACTCCTTCCTTTATCAGTGTCTGGACGTCGCTGATGTTGGAAGGTAAAAGGGACGTGGACTGGGGGACAGGGAACGTGGACTAGGGGACAAGGAATGTGGACGAGGGTGCGTGGACTGGGATGTTTGCATGGAACTTGGACTGTAGGGAGAGGGGGGGGGGGTTATAAGAAACGTAGACAAGGGCTTCTTTAATGTGAGATGGGGTTCTTGTGCTTTCTGGAACATGAACTGGGATAACTGGAACATTGAACTAATACTTAGGCGAATGGAAAGTCTTTTGGACCTTAATACTTCAACTCATTTATATGTTTGGTTATCACTTAGATCAGAGTGGTGATGACAGGCCGGCTGGTGATGGCCAGCCCGGGTGGTGTTGACAAGCGCGCTAAAGGAGAATCTTTTCGGCTTTGGACGGCTAATTGGGATCGTGTCTTTATATGGTATTTTCTTTTCTCCGAATCTGCTTTCCTCCGTCTCCTCGCTCCGCTGGTAGCTATGAAAGGAAGATTAGTGTCATTCTGAGGTGAAAATAGAGGCAGTGGAAAGAATCGATAACGAGGGTGGAAGTTGATTAAGATGTTGGACAATATGATTAGTTGTTGTCGACGCGGGATCGAGTCAGAGAACCAATATTGTGGTCGTTCGTTTATTAAGAAAGTTGGTGCAGAGATTATACCAGGATAGCACTTAATATCCTGCCATAACTAGAGGTGTTTATTGATCTGTTAACGGACAACACTAAAGTGGAGAATGTTTTGTGAGAGATCCTTTACCATAATTCTATCTGATATTTAGCTAAATTTGAGTCATGGTATCTTAGTATGATTGTAATATTGTGGATGTAAATTTTGTGTTATTTAAAGTCTTAATAACAAGGTAGAATCATGAATCTTCAGACAGGAGGAATATTCATCGTGCTGGCCTTTATGAATCTGCCTCCAGGGCCTTCAGAGTCATATTATAAAAGTGAGCGGCAGTGG
>NW_024745044.1:0-15047 GCF_018991925.1 Homarus americanus
AATATCTTGATAACACATTAGCTGCAACATTACACATAGTCCAGTGTATGTGTAGTGAGGGACATCTACCTAAATGAGTTACAGAATGTGGAGTTGAGGCAAAAAAAAGTTGGGACATGTTTGAGATCATCAGTTGAGCCAAACGTTTATACTCATATTGTTTTAATGGTATTTTAGAGCGACCGAAAAATTTAAACAAAATGGCCGGCTAGGTGACACATACCTTACAAGAAATATACATGAGAACGAACACACACACACACACACACACACACACACACACACACACACACACACACACCAGTTTTACCCACATTATCACCAGACTATCAGCATACCTGGTCGGTGGACACCTGCCTCCTCCTCCTCCTCCTCACCTTGCTAATATGCTAATATGCTAATATGCTCTGGTATGTTCCAGTCTATTTAAGATATGCTCCCATCTATCTTAAAGAGCTTATGCTAGGTTGGTCTGATATGCTCCTCAAAGACTATGCTGATATACTCTTGTCATCTGATATGCCATTATGTTCATATCACTCTAAAGGATATACTAATATCTTCTGATATGTTGGTATGGTTCTGTCTCTCAGAGGGTGTGCTGATGTACTATAAGAGCATATGGGGTATGCTGATATACTGGGTTATGTAGCTAGGCTCATATCTCTCTTACAGGGTATGCTAATATACTCTGATATGCTTGCATCTATCTCTGAGCGTATACTGGTTGACTGTAATGACATAAGAGATATGCTGGTATGCTTCTAAGGGAATATGTTAACATACTCTAATAATTATTTGAAATGAGGTTAGTTATACTTTAGATTCAGGGGATATACTGATATGATATGAATTAACCTAGAAGTATACTGATATGTTCTCAAGGCATTCAGGGGATCTGTTAGTATGCTTCGACATACTTTCGGAACAAAGTAAACTGGACCTTCAGAAGATAGGGTGATATGCTGACATATTCTGATGGATCTAAGAGAGAGTGGAAGACTATGAGAGCTAGTTAATATACTCAGGTATGTTGATATCCCTTCATGGCACTTGGGATATATGGTAATATACTCCGATGTGTCTCTTTGGATATACTGATATGCCACTAATGGGTCCCAAGAAAGCAGGAGACAAGTTGATCTGCTTCGAGGACACTAATCTGTATAATGATTTTTTCCCTGACTGTTAAGAAGTATACTGGTATATTTCAAATGTTGCTTAGTATTATAGTATACTTTGGGCTGTTCTGAACATATTTCACAACTGATTTTCAGAAATATATGCTGCTGTCACTGGCTTGTTTATTCCGGAGACATTGATTATACTTTGAGTATGTTGATATGCTTTGTTACCAGTCAAGGAATATGCTGATATGTTCTGACACTTCTCAGTGATTACCCTGATATACTAAGATACCTGACAGTATTTATTGGAGTATAGTGTCCTATACTCTGATGTCATTCTAGTGATATGCTGATGAGCTGACATACCACTTTATGTAACTGTGATATATTGAATCATATACATCCATTCCTCACGCTTAATATATATGATATTCTAAACAATGCTGATATTATTTATGTTATACCCTGATTATATACTAACATACTACAGTGTCATTTATAGTGTATGATAGTATACATTGGGGGGTATACTTTGAGGTTATTTAGAGAATATGATGGCAAACGGTGATATACTCTGATGCCATATTTGGTATAAACAGATATATTGATATAATTTATATAATATACCGATAGATATAACTAAATATCTGTGAAGTAAATCCTGTACTTTTTGATATACCATTCAGGGTGAAGGTATGCTAATATACCACGATAGCACCCGTCTCTCAGCGCTAATATACCCTGATGGCACACTTAACATCCTGGCGCCGGTCGTGGGGTATACTGATATGCTAAAGTCTTCTTCATCTTCTAATATCTCGACTTCAGCTTCGTAAACTGTGATTCCTTAAACGTATTTAACGCTCGTTTACGTAACTTTTTTGTAGAATAAATGAATGTATATCCGGGGTTCTTCTGTTTCTTTGTCCATCTGATGTTTGCGTCCATGTTGAGGAGAACCACTTAGCAGGGCTCGCATTTTCCCATAATGTGTGACCTCAAGTTCCATAATTTGCACTTAGTGAAGCCACGATATCCCGCGTTATGTTGCCCGTCTTACTTCCTTCTGGGTTATGTGTCTTAAGTTGGTGAAAAAATTAAATTAAGGCTGAATTATTGTTAAATGTTAAGGTATTATAGTACTTGTCTGTCATGTTGTTAATATAACATAGTTTCACCAGCAGTATGTACTCAAGAGCTTATTAACATCGTTGACGAGTCAGAGCCGCAACACTGAACCAATCTATATGAACATTAACACAAAAAATAAATTGTTACATTACATCGACTATCAAGACATAACTTACAATACAAATTAATAAATAATTGTACCAGGCAGATAAAAATATTAGTTACAAAAATTATGAAAATAGTCTTAATGTTCACGCCAGAACTTACCCCATAACAAAAGCCATACAACATTTTCCCAGTTAAGACTTCGTTAAATACAATCTCAAACTCCTTCTCAGAAACTGTGTGTTGGTGGTGTGCCACGTGTGGTGTGTGTGTGTGTGTGTGTGTGTGTGTGTGTGACAGCACCTTTGATTTATACAAATATTCACCCAAATGAATAACACCAAGTAATTCACTATGTTATTCACGACTCTTAGATCACTTGGCTTGCGTCTCTCAAAAGGTCGAGCCAGGGTCAGCTGATTCAGTAAACACCGCTCACATTAATAGGGACCTGCCACACTTTGCCATAAACAGATAAATTGTACCGGGAATTTTCCCCCCACACACTCATCATTGTCACTTTATGTAACTTGCTGACAAAACCCATGACCCTTCAGGCCTTTTACGCCCTTAATGCATGAGTCATAAAGGCAAGCATGAACTCCGCATGCTTCAGTTGGGCATAATCACCACTGTCTCGCGGCCCAGAGTAGTAGTTGGACATATCACTAGACAGGGAAATTCACACTTAACACAAGTGTTATCTCAAGGTCATATTCACAACACTTCCCTGGACAGAATTCATAATCTATTTTCTCATATTACATCTGTGTGTATACCTGCTACTAGATAAACAGAAAATGCCAAGAAGTGTTTACATCAAGCGCTGCCACTTAAGAGTTCCAAGAACTAAATTAAAACAATTAGTGTGTGTGTGTGTGTGTGCATGGTGTGTGTGTGCATGGTGTGTGTGTGCATGGTGTGTGTGTGTGTGTGAGTGTGCATGGTGTGTGTGTGCATGGTGTGTGTGTGTGTGTGTATATATGGTGTGTGTTTGTTTGTTTGTATGGTGTGTGCATGGTGTGTGTGTGTGTGTGTGTATGTGTGTATGGTGTGTGTATGTGTATGGTGTGTGTATGTATGGTGTGTGTGTGTGTGTGTGTGTGTGTGTGTATGGTTTGTGCATGTACGGTGTGTGTATGGGTGTGTGTGATTGTGCATGGTGAGTGTGTGACTGTGTATGGGGTGTGTGTGTGTGTGTGTGTGTGTGTGTTTCCAATGCCATGAGGATAACATACAATTCTTAAGGCACTGGTCACATGGGCGCATTTTTTTTTAGCAATTTCTTGCCGGAAAGTTATTTCGAGCAATTTTCGAGAAATTCGAGCAAGTTTTTGAAGCATTGTTATTGACAATCGTGATAGTCAATTTCTTGACTATTTCGAGCAAGATTATTGGTTCAAAACCCGGTTAATACCATATTTAATGACACGAAGCTTATTTATCGAGTATTTACCTTGGCTATATATAACATAGATCAATAACATTATGTATAAAATGCACAAACAGTTTTTTACGACACACTGACTTTATTATTTGGGTGGTGTTTTGGCGTGTTTGTTTACAAAACAAAAGCCCATACAGCCGGTCATTCTCCACACACTAACAACCCTCCCTACTGTAACTACGATAGTTGAACCAGTCTATATTAAACACTCGTTCCTCCTCCTCGCCAGCCACTTACGAGTCCCCAATAGTTTTTCTTCGCTTTCTCTCATTTCTTTTTAATAATGACAATAATACCAAGGATAGCTGCTGCGTCGTCCGCATTGTTGTTGTGATGTTCCCTCTCCCTTCTACTCGCACAGCCGCGTTAACTTTTTTTTCTTGCTGTAGTAACTGAACCAAGAGCCACTCGTGTGACCACATTTGGAAGAAATTACTCGTAATTTCTTGCTCCAAATTAATTGCTCATCAAAGGGATCGTGTGACCGTAACTTAAGTCACCCATTAAGAAAAACTGTAAATACTGATTCACAAAACTTAAGGATAATTTCTGACTTGGAACCATCGGTGTAATGCAGAAAACAGTTATTGTATTCTAAAACCTACCCAAGAAATCTTTTACCCACTTACGATATAATTCTTTTCTATTCCATCAATAGATGTTATTTTACTTTTTATACGTATTTTTATTTTAGTAATTTATAAACTATTTTCTTTATATACTTCATTACCTTTTAGTGTAATGAAGAGAATGAATTACAGAAGGTTTTTATAATTATATTGCGAACAATATTTTTCCTCGCAATAAATAAACAATGACGATGATCTTGTTTACAATATGGAGCTTGATGTCTTACTCCATGTTCGTTTATTACATTTTCTGCCATACCCGACTGTTCTTTTCTTTCTTGTGGTGAAGGTTTTGACAATTGATATATATATAAAGTTGAGTTAAGAATAATGACTCTGATATTATAGCCATTAGGTCCTGAATAATAAGTGGTGTCTAAGTGAACAAATGTATGATGTCTTCAATTACCAGCGTAGTGGGGGGTAACAGTGGGGGTAGAAGCGAAGGGTAGGAGTGAAGGGTGGGAGTAAGGCGTGGGAGTAAGGGGTGGGAGTAAGGGGTGGGAGTAAGGGGTGGGAGTAAGGCGTGGGAGTAAGGGTGGGAGTAAGGGGTGGGAGTAAGGGGTAGGAGTAAGGGGTGGGAGTAAGGGGTGGGAGTAAGGGATGGGAGTAATGGGTGGGAGTAAGGGGTGGGGAGTAGGGGTGGGAGTAAGGGGAGGTGGGAGTAAAGGGGGTGGAGTAAGGCGTGGGAGTAAGGCGTGGAAGTAAGGCGTGGAGTAGGGCGTGGGAGTAAGGGGTGGGAGTAAGGGGTGGGAGTAAGGGGTGGGAGTAAGGGGTGGGAGTAAGGCGTGGGAGTAAGGCGTGGGAGTAAGGGGTGGGAGTAAGGGTGGGAGTAAGGGGTGGGAGTAAGGGGTGGGAGTAAGGGGTGGGAGTAAGGGGTAGGAGTGGGGTGGGAGTGAGGGTGGGAGTAAGGGGGTAGGGGTGGGAATAAGGGGCAGGAGTAAGGCATGGGGAGTAAGGCGTGGGGAGTGGGGTGGGAGTTGAGATTGGGAGTAAGGGGTGGGAGTAAGGGGTGGGGAGTGAGGGGTGGGAGTAAGGCGTGGGAGTAGATTGGGGAGTAAGGGGGGTGGGGAGTAAGAGTTTGAGTAAGGTGTGGGAGTGGGGGTGGGAGTAAGGGGTGGGAGTAAGGCGTGGAAGTAAGGGTGGGATTAAGGGGTGGGATTAAGGGGTCGGAGTAAGGGGTAGGAGTAAGGGGTGGGAGTAAGGGGTGGCAGTAAGGGGTGGCAGTAAGGGGTAGGAGTAAGGGTTGGGAGCAAGGGGTACGAGTAAGAGGGTGGAAGCAAGGGGTGGAAGCAAGGGGTGGGAGTAAGGGGTATGAGTAAGTGGTAGGAGTAAGTGGTAGGAGTAAGGGGTAGAAGTAAGGGGTAGAAGTAAGGGGTAGAAGTAAGGGGTAGAAGGAAGGGGTGGGAGCAAGGGGTGGGAATAAGGGGTGGGAATAAGGGGTGGGATTAAGGGGTGGGAGTAAGGGGTAGGAGTAAGGGGTAGGAGTGACGAGTAAGAATGTGGGACAAGAGGGAGGGGTAGCAGTGGGGGGTAGGGTTAGGTTACAAACTTCTATTTACTTCAACATCTGTATCCTGCTGGTGATGTTCTCTTTAAACAATTTATAAAATAAATAAATAAATGGTCAGGTGTAAATGGTAAGAGTATTTAACAGAGTAATACTGAGGTAATACAAGAAAGAACTAAAAACTGTCCACTGTGTGTATCAACATTTTATAAAAGTATTTGTGAAGCTGTAAAATACTTAGATATAAACTTTTAATTCAACTCTGTAATAAAAATAATTGCAATAATGAATCTAAACAAGAAATGAACTGGGTGAAAAAAAATCTACAAAATATTAAAAATATAAAAAAGAAGAATTACAGTAAAACCTGAATCATTGTAATAAACATTATTAAACTTTTCGTTGTTATGACCTAAAACAAACAAGGAAGACTCGTCTAGATTTTCGCTCTGTGAATTAACTCCTTGGATTGCTTTTGGGCAAGAGGGGAGTTACTCCGACTTATTCCATGAAAATATTCCCAACTGTCCATAGAATCCGTTACAGTTTCCTTTATAGTAAGTGACTCACAAATGATTAATATTACCATTCACCAATACTTTATTATATCAGAGAACAGTGCAGAGATTAGCTGGCCAATGAGCGATGGTCAAAGATACTACAAATTTAATACAGGATTGATAAGTACAGCTATAGTGATTTGTTTCATGTTACAGTAATAATAAACTTTATCAAATGTTATAACTACCAAAGTGTTATTTTTGTGATCGATACCCGGCTGCCAGGATTATAACATCGTTTACAAGTTCAGTAAATGTATCATGCAGATTAAAACCTAACCTAGTCTATTGTAACCAAACTTAGCCTTTCCTAAGCTAACTTAGACTATCCTAAACTAGCCTAACCTATCTTAATCACACCAAACCTAACCTATCCTAAATTTATATATCATCAACAGATTTATAGATATGTTGGAGAAATAATTATCAAAAGTTTGTTGTCTCTGCAAATGTATTTTTAAAAAAAAGAAAATGAAATGAAAATTTTCTAGAGAACTCAATTGTGTCAGGAGCGTTGCGGCTTGGCTAGGTTAGGTAACATTAGGTTAGGTTAGATAAGGTAAGGTAAGATTAGGTAAGGTGAGGTAGTGTTAGGGTTAAATACATTTTACTAATTTTGCATCAAAAAAATCACGACTGAATGTATCGGATAAAAAACCTCTGAATATAATTCTTTTTCTGAGAAAAAAAATTCTTTACCACTTATTTTTTGCCCCACTTTTTTTTTTAGGTTTGATGAACTTAGATTAGGTTAGGTATTATTTAACTCTGAGTCATGGGTACTTATTGGATACTTGGCAGAATAACTTGTTATAACTTGGTCCTAACAAAGGCGGAGTCTAGGCAAAAATGTTCACTTGACCTCATATTTGGATTTCATTACTGAAGGATATTTACAGCTATAACACATTAATAAGGTCTATCTGCAAGTTTATTCAGTCATAAAAAAAAATATGCCCTAAATGTGGACAATAAAAATCTTCTATTTTGGTACAAATTACTTGAAAAGTTGTAAGAAGACAAAAGCTGCATCTCTTCCATTCAGCGAGAAATAGAACACTCAAGCCTCTTCTTGTCGTAAAAAAAAAACTAATATTGTATTTTAGTGTGTTGATGTACAAAACATTTTCTTCATTATTCTATGATAAAACAAGTCTAACAAGCATTATTAAAACATATATTATTAATTTTTTTTCATGCAATCGGGAAATAGCGACTACTATATCCAGGTTGATCGTGTTGAGGTCCTGTAAGTTACAGGCTAGATTACGAGCTCACTTACGGAGTTCGATGCCAAATATTTGTTTTGAGGATCCCGATCGGAGACTGTAAGTCCAGTTACTTGCTAAACAAGTAGATACAGTGAAATAAACTGCTGTACCTAAATATTATGTAACTCAAAATATATTCCCAAAACAGCACGTTTACAGATGAAAATAATAAAAGCATAAATAATACAAACAAAATCAATTAATATGTTTTTTATTACAGTATTTTTAAATATCAGAAGCGGAGGTTCAGCGCTTCTTTTGTGTCTTTTTCCCGGTGAAGATGTAGTCTCCCCATGGCAGGTACTGGTCCTTTTGTACACGGCAGAAAGTGGTAGTTTTCTTCTTCTTCTTGTTGTTTTGGGTCTTGTTGTTTTGGGTCTTAGTGTGTTTTGTGGTCTGCAGTTTGTTAGATCGGGGGCCCTTCTCCTTCATCTGGCAAGGCTTCACCTCCACCTTAGTCACCTTCGATACAGTGCGTCGGAACACCATTGTGATGTACTGACACTAACAGCTCTCTCACTGAGGTCAAATCAAAATTTGACCATACAGAAAGAATTACGGTTTATTAAGGTTGGAATTTAAAGAAATTGACAACAAAATGAAGCTCTGTTTATCACTATAGTAAAGAGGGATGGTGTTTGTAAAGATGATGGATGGTGCTATAATATGTAGTGATGATGGATGGTGTTATATGTAGTGATGAAGGATGGCGTTATATGTAGTAATGATGGATGGTGTTATATGTAGTGATGATAGGAGGGTAATATATGTAGTGATGATGGATGGTGTTATATATAGTGATGATGCATGATGATATATGTAGTGATGATGGTTGGTGTTATATGTAGTGACGCTGGATGGTGTTATATGTAGTGATGATGGATAGAGTTATATGTAGTGATGATGGATGATGTTATATGTAGTGATGATGGGTGGTGTTATATGTAGTGATGTTGGATGGTGTTATATGTAGTGATGATGGATGATATTATATGTAGTGATGATAGGATGGTTCTATATGTAGTGATGATGGATGGTGTTATATGTAGTGATGATGGATGATGTTATATGTAGTGATGATAGGTTGGTTTTATATGTAGTGATGATGGATGGTGTTATATGTAGGGATGATGGATGGAGTTATATGTAGTGATGATGGATGATGTTATATGTAGTGATGATGGTTGGTGTTATATGTAGTGATGTTGGATGGTGTTATATGTCGTGATGGATGGTTCTATATGTAGTGATGGTGGATGGTGTTATATGTAGTGATGATGGATCGTGTTATATGTAGTGATGATGGATAGTGTTATATGTAGTGATGATGATGGATGGTGTTATAAGTAGTGATGATGGATGTTGTTATATGTAGTGATGAAGGATGGTGTTAGTGAATATTGTGAAGTGATATGTAGAGAAGATTGTGAAGTGAGGTGTAGTGAAGATTGTGAAGTGAGATGTAGTGAAGATTGTGAAGTGAGATGTGGTGACGATTGTTAAGTGAGATGTAGTGAAGATTGTGAAGTGAGATGTAGTGAAGATTGTGAAGTGAGATGTAGTGAAGATTGTGAAGTGAGATGTAGTGAAGATTGGGAAGTGAGATGTAGTGAAGATTGTGAAGTGAGATGTAGTGAAGATTGTGAAGTGAGATGTAGTGAAGATTGTGAAGTGAGATGTGGTGAAGATTGTGAAGTGAGATGTGGTGAAGATTGTGAAGTGAGATGTGGTGAAGATTGTGAAGTGAGATGTGGTGAAGATTGTGAAGTGAGATATGGTGAAGATTGTGAAGTGAGATGTAGTGAAGATGTGAAGTGAGATGTAGTGAACATTGTGAAGTGAGATGTAGTGAAGGTTGTGAAGTGAGATGTAGTGAAGATTGTGTAGTGAGATGTAGTGAAGATTGTGAAGTGAGAGGTAGTGAAGATTGTGAAGTGAGATGTAGTGAAGATTGTGAAGTGAGATGTAGTTAAGATTGTGAAGTGAGATGTAGTGAAGATTGTGAAGTGAGATGTAGTGAAGATTGTGAAGTGAGATGTAGTGAAGATTGTGAAGTGAGATGTAGTGAAGATTGTGATGTGAGATGCAGTGAAGATTGTGAAGTGAGATGTAGTGAAGATTATGAAGTGAGATGTGGTGAAGATTATGAAGTGATATGTAGTGAAGATTGTGAAGTGAGATGTAGTGAAGATTGTGAAGTGAGATGTAGTGAAGATTGTGAAGTGAGATGCAGTGAAGATTGTGAAGTGAGATGTAGTGAAGATTATGAAGTGAGATGTGGTGAAGATTGTGAAGTGATATGTAGTGAAGATTGTGAAGTGAGATGTAGTGAAGATTGTGAAGTAAGATGTGGTAAAGATTGCGAAGTGAGATGTAGTGAAGCTTGTGAAGTGAGATGTAGTGAAGATTGTGAAGTGAGATGTAGTGAAGATTGTGAAGTGAGATGTAGTGAAGATTGTGAAGGGAGATGTAGTGAAGATTGTGAAGTGAGATGTAGTGAAGATTGTGAAGTGAGATGCAGTGAAGATTGTGAAGTGAGATGTAGTGAAGATTGTAAAGTGAGATGTAGGATTGTGGCTGAGACAGCAACATTGTATGAGATGTAGAAGATTGAAGGAGATGGTGGGAAGAGTGTGAAGTGGGATGTAGTGAAGATTGTGAAGTGAGATGTAGTGAAGATTGTGAAGTGAGATGTAGTGAAGATTGTGAAGTGAGATGTAGTGAAGATTGTGAAGTGAGATGTAGTGAAGATTGTGAAGTGAGATGTAGTGAAGATTGTGAAGTGAGATGTAGTGAAGATTGTGAAGTGAGATGTGGTAAAGATTGTGAAGTGAGATGTGGTGAAGATTGTGAAGTGAGATTTGGTGAAGATTGTGAAGTGAGATGTGGTGAAGATTGTGAAGTGAGATGTGGTGAAGATTGTGAAGTGAGATGTAGTGAAGATGTGAAGTGAGATGTAGTGAAGATTGTGAAATGAGATGTAGTGAAGGTTGTGAAGTGAGATGTAGTGAAGATTGTGTAGTGAGATGTAGTGAAGATTGTGAAGTGAGATGTAGTGAAGATTGTGAAGTGAGATGTAGTGAAGATTGTGAAGTGAGATGTAGTGAAGATTGTGAAGTGAGATGTAGTGAAGATTGTGAAGTGAGATGTAGTGAAGATTGTGAAGTGAGATGTAGTGAAGATTGTGAAGTGAGATGTAGTGAAGATTGTGAAGTGAGATGTAGTGAAGATTGTGAAGTGAAATGTAGTGAAGATTGTGAGGTGAGATGTAGTAAAGATTGTGAGGTGAGATGTAGTGAAGATTGTGAAGTGAGATGCAGTGAAGATTGTGAAGCGAGATGTAGTGAAGATTGTGAAATAAGATTATAAAGTAAACTGTTGTAATTGAGGTTAAACGAACGCGGGTTATTCTGTAGTGTATCCGTGTCTTGTTAACGTGGAACCAACATGGCGGTGGTTCTCAATATAGATACGTTATTTTGCCGGGAATTTCTGTCAAAACAAAATATGAATCAACCATATTTAGCCTAAATTAACCTAACGGCTTTATTATATATTCTAAGTTTTTTAAGTTGGATAGATCAGATCAGGTTAGGTTAAGTCAGGTTGGGTTAGGTTAGGTTAGTTTTGTTAATTTTGCCACTTAGAGGTTAGTTTATTGTGCCCCCCATACTCATCCTGTCAGCTGTAGCACAGAGAGATTACAAAGTGGTGTTAGATGAGGTAGGTGGTTAAGTTAAGTTTCAATAGGTTAGGTTAGATTATGTCAGGTTGGGTTAAGTTAGGTTAGGTAGGTAATAAGTAGATAGGTTATGTTAGGTAGGTGGGAAAGTTAGGTTTGATTAGGTTAGCTTATGTCAGACGGGAGGTTAGGTTAGATTATGTCAGGTTAGGTTAGATTATGTCAGGTTAGGTCAGATTACGTCAGGTTAGGTTAGATTATGTCAGGTTAGGTTAGATTATGTCAGGTTAGGTTAGATTATGTCAGGTTAGGTTAGATTACGTCAGGTTAGGTTAGATTATGTCAGGTTAGGTCAGATTACGTCAGGTTAGGTTAGATTATGTCAGGTTAGGTCAGATTACGTCAGGTTAGGTTAGATTATGTCAGGTTAGGTCAGATTACGTCAGGTTAGGTTAGATTATGTCAGGTTAGGTTAGATTATGTCAGGTTAGGTTAGATTATGTCAGGTTAGGTTAGATTATGTCAGGTTAGGTTAGATTATGTCAGGTTAGGTCAGATTACGTCAGGTTAGGTTAGATTATGTCAGGTTAGGTAAGTAGGTAGAGGTGGGTAAAAAAGGTTAGGTTAGGTCGGCAGGTTTTAGTGTAGGAGCTTAAGTAATCCCGTAAAAATTTCATGTTAATTTTTGACACCATACATTATAATAATCCTTATAAACTATGTTAAGGAACTGTGGTGTCATTTTTTCTGAACGGTTTATTATATGTTTTATGCCTTTAAAGAAGTTTTATTAAAGAGCGGCGTAATGAACCACAGATGTATTACCATTAAGTCCTAATTAACTTAAAACATGACTAATAACCTATGAACATGTAGTATTATATGATTACAATTTAACATAATATATCATGAATGCTGTTATAATATCATAAGTGTGTTACAAACATGGCTGCTCATATATGCCATCCTGTCTCTGGCAAAGAAGAGATTGCAGTAAGTAAAATTATTTGCTAAAGACAAATACTGGAAATTAAACATATACATATTACCATTATCTGAAAAGCTTAGAACCACAGTTTTATATTTATTAAAAGTTTGTAGTGTTATACATCATGTGCAAAATGTCACAAGTTATTATTTACGATTGGTTACAGTCCTCGTCATCAGAGTCTTCTGTGTAAAATAGATTCCTTCACCTTGTTCAGTATTTCTCATCATCTGCTTGACACCATATATCTCGGTGCATGTCATGCTATTCTTCTGATTCTTTCTGTATGAACATGACAATGATTCACATTTCAGTTGCATCCACACATTTAACAAGTTCCAGGATTGCTTCTGGAGCTGGTGGTTGGTCTGATATTACTAGTATGAAACAGTCATTGTCAATCTTCCAGCCATGCTCTAATTGTGAAAGCATTTCACTGTCTGCATCACAAGACCACAGAAGAGCTTGATACCTTCCTCTCAATATATGATACTTTAGAGTTGCTGCAGTCGCTGGTAGTTCTCCAGCTTTTGCCTGCGTTTTCTTGAAGAGATGCCATCTAAGTTATGACAGTTTAGTGAAAGCCATTCGTGGACAGTAGAGCTTAAATACAAATTCCTTTAGACCAATAAACATGTCTGCTGGAGGGCATTTGGTCTACTCAGCATCTTGAATGCATCTAGGACTTTTGTGTTAGATTTCATCAAAGTGCTCCAACATGCTTTCTTTCCTTTGCCAACAAATTTTCCAATGCAGTCAGATCCTGTGAAGGCATGGAAACCTGTAAGGCTCTCTGCCCAATGTGTCGTCGCTCACCAGTTCCTGTTTTCATACTTGTATTTTCTCCAAGTTGAGGCTGCTTTAATATGCCAAACACATCAGTGTTTGGTGACTTGATATGTACAGTGCTGCCCTTCTGTGATGCATATACTGTATGTCCTGCTTAAGTTCTATAACTTGTGATAGCAATTTGATGGTTGAAGTCTCATTTGCTGCTTTCCACGACAGAAGATTAACCTTGGACATCTTTTCCCAGATGCTCAATGGACCAACAATACGTTTCTTGACAAAATTTTCATAATTTTGTCTTCCAACTTCATATGCACATAGATTGTCATATTTGGCATTTTCTGGCATTACAGCTCCAGTTACCAAGTTTAAAAGAGCATCATTTTCCTGGGATTACAGTCACCAATAACATTGTGTAGCTTCTGTACATCAGCATATTGACGGCTGACAATAGCTGTAGAGAGCTCATGATGTTCTGTTCTTTTGTAATCTTTATGAGTTTGATATTTTATGTAATGAATTTAATTTGAAAACCCAAATGGTAGTATATGATCTTTTATCACCTTAGACACTCTGTGCGTCATGCCTCTCAAGTGATTTTTTTCCTCTCTTACTTCTCTGGACAAATACGACCTTTATCCCATCAGAAAAAATATCACCATATATTTTCTTAATCTACAGGTGCCAAGGTTTAAATTGACGGATGGTGTTAAAAATTAACCTGAAATTTTTACGTGACCACATATTGTCTTGTTGAGTTTCTGAGAGAACTTCACGGCTAAATAGCGCCTCTGTATTGATAGCCGGTACATGTCGTAATATCCACCGCTCATAGTTAAATCTTTATGTTCGTTTATTTTGTCCTCATTTAAGTATCACAGAGTCTTTTCATTTTTAAGTATCTTAAGTATCTTTTTTCCTCACTCTTAAGTATCTAAGTAAGATTTTTTTTCATTTTTAAGTAACTAACCATATTTTTGTTTTCATTATAAAATGTGATTGATATAGACAACAGAAGTAAATATCAGCTGGAGGTCGTAAACGAAGCTGATGTGAAGTATTTTGACTCACTGTTCCCACGAACTAATTGCTTCTCTGGTTTATATCGAAGAAATAAAACCGTCAACGAACCATCCGATTCAAATGTGTCTTAGGCGATACAGGGTGTTTAGGTGTCATTCTGATACCAAGAATGACTTTGTGTACTGTGGTGAAGCTGGGGGTAGGATAGGGTTGGGTTGGGTTGGGATGGGTTAGGATTACGCATGTGTGGGTATATTCTGTCGCATTTTATAGGTATCTTGCGTCTTTCTCTTTATTCCTTCTTTATCATGAGTATCTGTGCCTATTAATACACCACCTCGCAGGATAGGGGAAGAGGAATGGATAGTAACGAGATAATATTCTTCTTACATATACCTTAGCTTGATTACAGGTAACACCAGGTAGAAGTTACGTGACTCTTAAGAGTTTTCCTCGACTTGGCTGATTCAACTGCAAGACCTGGTTGTATTTATCTCATTAAAACCTCCACCTGTAAGACCATCCACTTGTAAGACCCTCCACCTGTAAGACTCTCCACTTGTAAGACTCTCCACTTGTAAAACCCTTTAGGGATTTGAAATACCTTCTCGTCTTGGCTCCACTAGTACTGTACACACCCTCTCTAGCCTTAGTTTACGGTAATGTTGAAGTATATAATGAAGACTCACAGCTCATGGGTTAGAAAAACAAAAGATGCTTGTTTTATTTATTTATTTATTTATTTATTTATTTATAGTTTATTTTAGAATCCCCGAAAGTTAGAA
>NW_024745045.1:0-45737 GCF_018991925.1 Homarus americanus
CTGTTCAATGAGCTTATGGTGCCGTGAACCTCTAATGGGGGCGACCCCTGACCGCTTAGGTGATCAGAGCAACGTTTAACCAAATCCGGCTTCGAAACACGAGGATCCATATCTATTTCATTAGCCCAATAAAGCACGCACACTTCTACATATAACCAACACCTCACCCCACCAGGATTCAAACCCACGATCTTATAATTGTGACTGGAGAACGCTACCTCTGGGCCACCAGGACAGTAAAAGCAGTCCTAGACTCTGTTATATTTCACAAAAAGCCTGTTTAATGAGCTTATGGTGCCGTGAACCTCTAATGGGGACAACCCGTGCCGCTTAGGTGATCAGAGCAACGTTTTACCAAATCCGGCTTCGAAACACGAGGATCGATATATATTTCATTAGCCCAATAAAGCACGCATATTTCTACATATAATTAACACCTCACCCCAACAAGATTCGAACCCACGATCTTATAATTGTGACCGGGGAACGCTACCTCTGGGCCACCAGGACACTAAAAGCAGTCCTAGTCGCTGTTATATTTTACACAAAGCCTGTTGAACGAGCGTATGGCTCCGTGAACCTCAATTGGGGACGACCCGTGCCACTTCGGTGGTCAGAGCAACGTTTTACCAAATCCGGCTTCGAAACACGAGGATCCATATATATTTCATTTGTCTAAAAAAGCACACGGGCTTCTACATAAACTCAACGCCTTACCCCACCAGGATTCGAGCCCAGATCTTATAATTGTTACCGGGGAACGGAACCTCTGGGCCACCAAAACACTAAAAGCAGTCCTAGACTCTGCTATATTTCACACAAAGCCTGTTCAACGAGCTTATGGCACTGTGAACCTCTAATGGGGACCACCCGTACAACTTAGGTGATCAGAGCAACGTTTAACCAAATCCGGCGTCGAAACCCAAGGATCCATATATATTTCATTAGCCCAATAAAGCACGCGGACATCTACATATACTCAACACCTCACCCCACCCGGATTCAAACCCAAAATCTGATAATTGTGACCAGGGAATGCTACCTGTGGACCACCAGGACAATAAAAGCAGTCCTAGACTCTGTTATATTTCACACAAATCCTGTTGAATGATCTTATGACGCCGTGAACCTCTAATGGGGACCACCCGTGCCGCTTAGGTGATCAGAGCAACGTTTTACCAAATCCGGCTCCGAAACACGAGGATCTATATCTATTTCATTAGCCCAATAAAGCACGCACACTTCTCCATATATTCAACACCTCACCCCACCAGGATTCGAACCCACGATCTTATAATTGTGACCGGGGGAACGCTACCTCTGGGCCACCAGGACACTCAAAGCAGTCCTATACGCTGTTATATTTCACACAAAGCCTGTTCAACGAACTTATGGCGCCGTGAACCTCTAATGGGGACCACCAGTTCCGCTTAGGTGTTCAGAGTAACGTTTTACCAAATCCGGCTTCGAAACACAAGGATCCATATCTATTTCATTAGCCCAATAAAGCATGCGGACTTCTACATATAATCAACACCTCACCCCACCAGGATTCGAACCCAAAATCTGATAATTGTGACCAGGGAATGCTACCTGTGGGCCACCAGGACAATAAAAGCAGTCCTAGACTCTGTTATATTTAACACAAAGACTGTTGAATGAGCTTATGGCGCCGTGAACCTCTAATGGAGACCACCCGTGCCACTTAGGTGGTCAGAGCAACGTTTTACCAAATCCGGCTTCGAAACACGAGGATCCATATATATTTCATTTGCCTAATAAAGCACACGGGCTTCTACATATAATCAACACCTCACCCCACCAGGATTTGTACCCACGATCTTATAATTGTGACCGGGGAACACTACCAGTCTGGGCCACCAGGACACTATAAGCAGTCCAAAACACTGTTATATTTTGCACAAAGCCTGTTGAGCGAGCTTATGGCTCCGTGAACCTCAAATGGGGACCACCCGTGCCACTTAGGTGGTCAGAGCAACGTTTTACCAAATCCGGCTTCGAAACACGAGGATCCATATATATTTCATTTGCCTAATAAAGCATACGGGCTTCTACATATAATCAACACCTCACCCCACCAGGATTTGAACCCACGATCTTATAATTGTGACCGGGGAACACTACCAGTCTGGGCCACCAGGACACTATAAGCAGTCCAAAACACTGTTATATTTCACACAAAGCCTATTCAACGAGCTTATGGCACTGTGAACCTCTAATGGGGACCACCCGTGCCGCTTAGGTGATCAGAGCAACGTTTAACCAAATCCGGCTTCGAAACCCAAGGATCCATATATATTTCATTAGCCCAATAAAGCACGCGGACGTCTACATATAATCAACACCTCACCCCACCAGGATTCAAACCCAAAATCTGATAATTGTGACCAGGGAATGCTACCTGTGGACCACCAGGACAATAAAAGCAGTCCTAGACTCTGTTATATTTCACACAAAGCCTGTTGAATGAGCTTATGGGGCCGTGAACCTCTAATGGGGACCACCCGTGCCGCTTAGGTGATCAGAGCAACGTTTTACCAAATCCGGCTTCGAAATACGAGGATCCATATCTATTTCATTAGCCCAATAAAGCAAGCACACTTCTACATATAATCAACACCTCACCCCACCAGGATTCGAACCCACGATCTTATAATTGTGACCGGGGAACGCTACCTCTGGGCCACCAGGACACTAAAAGCAGTCCTAGACTCTGCTATATTTCACACAAAGCCTAATGTTCAATGAGCTTATGGTGCCGTGAACCTCTAATGGGGACCACCCGTGCCACTTAAGTGATCAGAGAAACGTTTTACCAAATCCGGCTTCGAAATACGATTATCGATATATATTTCATTAGCCTAATAAAGCACGCATATTTCTACATATAATCAACACCTCACCCCACCAGGATTTGAACCCACGATCTTATAATTGTGACCGGGGAACACTACCAGTCTGGGCCACCAGGACACTATAAGCAGTCCTAGACTCTGTTATATTTCACACAAAGCCTGTTCAACGAGCTTATGGCACTGTGAACCTCTTATGGGGACCACCCGTGCCGCTCAGGTGATAAGAGCAACATTTTAACAAATGCGGATTGGAAACACGAGGATCCATATATATTTCATTAGCCCAATAAAGCACGCTGACATCTACATATAATCAACACCTCACCCCAACAGGATTCGAACCCAAGATCTTATAATTGTGACCGGGGAACACTACCTCTGGGCCACCAGGACACTAAAAGCAGTCCTAGACTCTGTTACATTTCACGCAAAGCCTGTTCAATGAGCTTATGGCGCCGTGAACCTCTACTGGGGACCACCAGTGCCGTTTAGGTGTTCAGAGCAACGTTTTACCAAATCCGGCTTCGAAACACGAGGATCCATATATATTTCAATTGCCCAATAATCACACGGGCTTCTACATATAATCAACACTGCACCCCACCAGGATTCGAACACACGATCTTATAATTGTGACCGGGGAACACTGCCTCTGGGCTACCAGGACAATAAAAGCAGTCCTTGACTCTGCTATATTTCACACAAAGCCAGTTCAACGAGCTTATGACGGTGTGAACCTCTAATGGGGACCACCAGTGCCGCTTAGGTGATCAGAGCAACGTCTTACCAAATCCGGCTTCGAAACACGAGGATCCATGTATACTTCATTAGCCCAATAATGCACGCGGACTTCGAAAATATAATCAACACCTCACCCCAGCAGGATTCAAACCCAAAATCGTATAATTGTGAATAGGGAACGCTACCTGTGGACCACCAGGACACTAAATGCAGTCCTAGACTCTGTTATATTTCACGCAAAACCTGTTCAACGAGCTTATGGCGCCGTGAACCTCTACTGGGGACCACCAGTGCCGCTTAGGTGTTCAGAGCAACGTTTTACCAAATCCGGCTTCGAAACACGAGGATCGATATA
The DNA here is from genome assembly GCF_018991925.1 of Homarus americanus. Lineage (NCBI taxonomy): Eukaryota > Metazoa > Arthropoda > Malacostraca > Decapoda > Nephropidae > Homarus > Homarus americanus. The sequence continues at coordinate 3,973 of NW_024745045.1, forward strand.
TATTTCATTCGCCTAATAAAGCACGCAGATTTCTACTGTTACGAGTTGGGGAATTATAATATAGTTAAACGTCTACCCAGATCCCAACAGGTAACAAGGTAACAAAAACAAAGACAATCGGACTATAAATGGGTAGACAAAGGATGAGAGCTTTTGTTGTGTAAAATAAAGTACCATAAATCCCTTAACAAAATATTCAGCTATTAAATTACCCTTAACCAAACTTAACCTAAACATTAACAGTATATACATAATAATAAAACATAAAACAATCTTGAAGCAAGTGGACGTGGGGGAGGCAATACAAGATTACAAATACTTAAGTGAAGAGCTGAGATGGCTGACGAGTAAGGCTGAGTATTGTAGAAGACGGTAGTTAGTCACTGCGCCGTAGGTTTGGAGGATAGATGATCCTGTGGTCACTTCCCAGAGCCAAGTCCCTCTCCTCGAATTGGAGCTCACAAAGAAGACTTGGAGGAAGTGACGCAACAACCAGGATATGGAGAAGGGAAATCCCGGAGTGTTAACTAAGACGAGTCATACTCGTGTCTCGTCCCTAGATGGCGTTGCTCGTGATGCTGGGTAGGTTGATCAGGACAATAGATGGCGTGGTTCGTAGTGCTGGGTGGAGGGGTTCGTAACACACCCCTCCTCCAAAGACCTCCGTAGCGCGGGCGCGAAGGAGGTGATCACCTGGTGCGTCTGGCGAGTAGCTGCTGCATTTCCACTGGAGCTCGGGATAAGGAGTCTGCAATCAGGTTGTCCACCCCCTTTATGTGCCGGACTTGTAGATTATAGGGCTGGGTGAGGAGAGCCCAGCGGAGGATTCGCTGGTTGGAGGTCGTGTTGGTTTGGATGAACGTGAGTGGGTTATGGTCGGTGAAGACTAGGGTTGTTTGTGGGCAAGACTGGAGGTAACATTCAAACTTCTTTATCGCCAACACCAGAGCCAGGGCCTCCTTCTCTATGGTCGAGTAGTTGGTCTGATGTTTTTTCAACTTGGTGGAGTAGTATGCCACAGGGTGAAGGACATCAGTGGTTGGGTCGGGTTGTAGGAGCACAGCCCCCACTCCGACACCGCTAGCGTCGATTTGCAGATGGAAGGGCAAGGTGTAGTCAGGGGGGGTGGACTACAGGCTTGGAGGCAAGGAAGGCTTTGAGGCGGTGGAAAGACTGGTCGCACCTCTGGTTCCAGATGTAAGGGACCGCAGAACTCGTAAGGTCTGTGAGGGGTCCGGCCACGCTGGAGAAGTTACTGCAGAACCGACGGTAGTAGCCGCACATCCCCAGGAAGCGCATGAGTTCCTTCCTCGTCCTTGGAGTGGGGAAGGACAAGATGGCTCTAACGTTTGCGTCCTTGGGTCTCACCATACCATGCCCAACGATATGTCCCAGGTAAGTCACTGATGCCCGGCCAAAAGCAGATTTAGCCAGGTTTATTGTGAATCCAGTCTCTTGCAGTCGTGCAAACAGTATCTCCAAACGCACCAGATGTTCGTCCCAGCTGTCCGACACCACCACCAGGTCATCCAGGTAGGCAAACGTCCCACCTAGGTCCTGAATAAGGTAGTTGATGGCCCTCTGGAATGTGGCCGGAGCATTAGAAAAGCCAAACGCCATAACCAAATATTGAAAAAGACCAAATGGAGTTATAAATGCCGAGATTATTTTTGCCCTATCCGTGAGTCCCACTTGATAATATCCTTTCAATAAGTCCACCGTACTGATAAATTTGGCACAGCCTATGCTGTCTATTATATCTTCAATCAAAGGTAAAGGGTAGGAGTCTGGAGAGACAGTGACCTGGTTCACTCTTTACGATAATTCCGGTACAGAAAACGAAAAGTGCCATTTTGGAATGAGAAGGCAAGGCAGCTCCAGGGGAGGCACTAGGCTCAGCTAAGTTAGTGCCTTTAACAAAAAATCTACCTCCTTTTCTGTTATAATCTCTTTTATTTTAGATTTAGTCGATAGGCTATTCAATGGGTTGTACATCATCTGAGATTAGCTTAATATCGTTTAAGTATATTGCAAAACCCTGGGAGGTCTGACGTGACTTTAGGAAATGTTGATAATAACTTAGTGAGATCTTTTGCTTGAGATGGGTTCAGAACAGAAAAATACTCATCCAAGTTGTTGAGTATGTGACTTTTAGCAGGGTTTTCTTTAGGTAGAGGGAAGTCTAAATTCTCCAATAGGTCCATGTCATCTGTCTCCAGCTCCGGCCCTGACAAAACCGTATGCAATACAGGTTGACTTATAGCCTCTGGGATGTCTTCCTCTGACTGCCTGGAATGGTAAAGTTTCATGAGATTAATGTGAACAAGTTGTGAATCTTTTCTGCGATCAGGAGTATGGACTATATAGTTGAGGGGAGATAGTTTATTAGCATCGACTTGAAAGTTTTGATGGAACAGTTCCAAGCAACCTTGGGACGGTGGGTGGTACGCCGAAGATGTACAATGGTCCCCACTGGGGTCTTTCATCACCTGTTTGAACAAAGATGGATCAGATTGTTGGGCTGTAATGAGCTCATCCTTACTAATGGTCTTATTGTACAGATCTTCTGTGGGTAGTAAGATATTGGAGGTGGTTTTAGATAAAGAGGGCCCATTTCGCACACTCTGTGACCGGGTGACAGCACAAGATGGGAAAAGGTGAGGAATAGTTTCTTCAAGGTCAGTGGTGGAGTTGACAGGTAAGGGAGAGTCGACTGTCTTTATGTTAGGAACCACTAGATCTCCTACCAAGTCATTACCCAATAATAAATGAATGCCGCACACAGGCATTGGGTCTTTCCTAATGGCTATTTGCACTTCCCCAGTAATCAAGGGACATTGGAGGTGCACTTTAACTAAAGGATAGGAAGAATGGGAGGAGAGATCTGAAATTAGAACACTCTCATTAGTAAATGCGGTAGATATATCAGGAATGACGTTAAACAGGAGGATAGATTGTGCTGCGACCGTATCACGTAGTATACGAATAGGGAAAGAACGAGACCCCTCCATGATTGAAATTTTTCCCTCATAGGTGAATGAAGAGAAGAGATCCTGATGGGGCCTTTCCACATTGGTGTTTGCTATTGGTTTGGATTTGGGATCCAGGGAACTACTTTTAGCAATTCTACACTTTGGGTGTTTACAAGTCTGGATCGTATGGCCTGGGTTTTTACAGTAAGAACAAGTAAACTTGGTTGCATCAGGAGGGGTAGGTGTGGGACCTTTCGACCTACCACTCACGCCCCCAAGGTTATCATCATCAGAGGACCTAACATGTCGGGAAGTACCACGTTCCCTACGGCACAGTGACTCCACCAGCAAGGCGTACTCATCAGCCAGCTCAGCAGCACGCCCTAAATTAACCTCTCCACGCTCCTCCACATGCTTCAAGATGTGAAATGGTATCTTGCTCTTCCACTCCTCCAGGACTACCAAGTTTAACAAATCCTGAGGTGGCCATTAAGAAAACCTAGATAAATTAATTAATGGTCAAAAAGATAAGTGGATTACCCTAGAAAATATCACGGCAGTGGATGACCAGAAAGTCCCGGAAACTACCCAAGTTATACCTAGGGAAATTACACTTATGAATATTGTTCTTCTGAGAATATCCTTAGATAAGGGACTTGAAAGGGGAAGGGCGTATTACGGCATTAATATAAAGATCCGGATTAACAACCCTGAGATACTTGAAAGAGGAAGGGCGTATTACGGCATTTATATAAAGATCCGGATTAACAACCCCGAGATACTTTAAAGAGGAAGGGCGTATTAGGGCATTAGTATAAAGATCCGGATTAACAACCCTGATAATGGTATGATTGATCCTGAAAGAGATAATGAGAAGAACAATAATTGAGGCTTTATAATTATGGGGTCCTGGTAGAGCAGGGCATCCCAAGATATCACTTCACCCTAAACTAGTGACTATTGAACAGCCTACTCTGGAGTGAGGGTACGGCATTAAACAGATCCGGATTCTTCCCTACACTCGATAAGACTTACTACACGACTGCCACGTGTAATAACAGGTAAGCCTTATGACACTTGGAACCTAATATCCTACGTCTGTCACGCTTACTGTACGGTAATACCAATATATGCACACACATATGAAGGAAACTTTAAACCACCATAAAGCAATTGTGAACAGAAGTGACTGGGAGGAATAATTAACACTGAGTAACAAGGGAGGAAGGAATATGGTACTTAAGGTCGTGTCCTGTCACGGTCGCCATTTGTTACGAGTTGGGGATTTATAATATAGTTAAACGTCTACCCAGATCCCAACAGGTAACAAAAAAAACAAACAAAGACAATCGGACTATAAATGGGTAGACAAAGGATGAGAGCTTTTGTTGTGTATAATGAAGTACCATAAATCCCTTAACAAAATATTCAGCTATTAAATTACCCTTAACCAAACATAACCTAAACATTAACAGTATGTACATAATAATAAAACATAAAACAATCTTGAAGCAAGTGGACGTGGGGGAGGCAATACAAGATTACAAATACTTAAGTGAGGAGCTGAGAGGGCTGACGAGTAAGGCTGAGTATTGTAGAAGACGGTAGGTAGTCACTGCGCCGTAGGTTTAGAGGATAGATGATCCTGTGGTCACTTCCCAGAGCCAAGTCCCTCTCCTCGAATTGGAGCTCACAAAGAAGACTTGGAGGAAGTGACGCAACAACCAGGATATGGAGAAGGGAAACCCCGGAGTGTTAACTAAGACGAGTCATACTCGTGTCTCGTCCCTAGATGGCGTTGCTCGTGGTGCTGGGTAGGTAGATCAGGACAATAGATGGCGTGGTTCGTAGTGCTGGGTGGAGGGGTTCGTAACACTACATATAATTAACACCTCACCCCACCAGGATTCGAGCCCACGATCTTATAATTGTGACCGGGGAACGCTACCTCTGGGCCACCAGGACACTAAAAGCAGTCCTAGACTCTGTTATATTTCACACAAAGCCTGTTGAACGAGCTTATGGCGCCGTGAACCTCTAATGGGGACCACCCGTGCCACTTAGGTGATCAGAGCAACGTTTTACCAAATCCGGCTTCGAAAAACGAGGATCCATATATATTTCATTAGCCCAATAAAGCACGCTGACTTCTACATATAATCAACACCTCACCCCACCGAGATTCAAACCCAAACTCTTATAATTGTGACCAGGGAACGCTACCTGTGGACCACCAGGACACTAAAAGCAATCCTAGACTCTGTTACATTTCACGCAAAGCCTGTTCAACGAGCTTATGGAGCCGTGATCCTCTACTGGGGACCACCAGTGCCGCTTAGGTGTTCAGAGCAACGTTTTACCAAACCCGGCTTCGAAAGACGAGGATCCATATATATTTCATTAGCCCAATAAAGCACGCGGACTTCTACATATAATCAACACCTCACCCCACCAGGATTCGAACCCACAATCTTATAATTGTGACCGGGAAACGCTACCTCTGGGCCACCAGGAGACTAAAAGCAGTCCTAGACTCTGTTATATTTCACACAAAGCTTGTTCAACGAGCTTATGGCGCCATGAAGCTCTAATGGGGACCACCAGTGCCGCTTAGGTCTTCAGAGCAACGTTTTACCAAATCCGGCTTCGAAACACGAGGATCCATATATATTTCATTAGCCCAATAAAGCACGCGGGCTTCTACATATAATCAACACCTCACCCCACCAGAATTCGAACCCACGATCTTATAATTGTGACCGGGGAAGGCTGCCTCTGGGCTACCAGGACAATAAAAGAAGTCCTTGACTCTGCTATATTTCACACAAAGCCTGTTCAACGAGCTTATGACGGTGTGAACCTCTAATGGGGATCACCCGTGCCGCTTAGGTGATCAGAGCAACGTTTTACCAAATCCGGCTTCGAAACACGAGGACCCATGTATATTACATTAGCCCAATAAAGCACGCGGACTTCTAAATATAATCAACACCTCACCCCACCAGGATTCAAACCCATGATCTTATAATTGTGACCGGGAAACGCTACCTCTGGGCCACCAGGACACAGAAAGCAGTCCTAGAACGCTGTTATATTTCACACAAAGCCTGTTGAACGAGCTTATGGCGCCCTGAACCTCTAATGGGGACCACCCGTGCCGCTTAGGTGATCAGAGCAACGTTTACCAAATCCGGTTTCGAAAAACGAGGATCCATATATATTTCAGTAGCCCAAAAAAGCACACGGACTTCTACATATAATCAACACCTCACCCCAGCAGGATTCAAACCCAAAATCTTATAATTGTGACCAGGGAACGCTACCTGTGGACCACCAGGACACTAAAAGCAGTAATAGACTCTGTTATATTTCACGCAAAGCTTGTTCAACGAGCTTATGGCGCCGTGAACCTCTACTGGGGACCACCAGTGCCGCTTAGGTGTTCAGAGCAACGTTTTACCAAATCCGGCTTCGAAACACGAGGATCCATATATATTTCATTAGCCCAGTAAAGCACACGGACTTCTACATATAATCAACACCTCAACCCACCAGGATTCAAACCCAAAATCTTATAATTGTGACCAGGGAATGCTACCTCTGGGCCACCAGGACACTAAAATCAGTCCTAGACTCTGTTATATTTCACACAAAGCCTGTTCAATGAGCTTAGGGCTCCGTGAACCTCTAATGGGGACCATCCGTGCCGCTTAGGTGATCAGAGCAACGTTTTAAATAAATCAGGCTTCGAAACACGAGGATCGATATATATTTCATTAGCCTAATAAGACACGCAGATTTTTTACATATAATCAACACCTCACCCCACCAGGATTCGAACCCACGATCTTATAATTGTGACCGGGGAACGCTACTCTGGGCCACCAGGACACTTAAAGCAGTCCTAGACGCTGATATATTTCACACAAAGCCTGTTCAACGAGCTTATGGCGGTGTGAACCTCTAATGGGGACCACCCATGCCGCTTAGGTGATCAGAGTAACGTTTTACCATATCCGGCTTCGAAAGAGGAGGATCCATATATATTTCATTAGCCCAATACACCACGCAGACTTCCACATACAATCAACACCTCACCCACCAGGAGTCAAACCCAAAATCTTATAATTCTGACCAGGGAATGCTACCTCTGGGCCACCAGGACACTAAAAGCAGTCCTAGACTCTGTTATATTTCACACAAAGCCTGTTCAACGAGCTTATGGCGCCGTGAACATTTAATAGGTACCACACGTGCCGCTTGGTGACCAGAGGAACGTTTTACCAAATCCGGCTACGAAACACGAGGATCCATATATATTTCTTTAGCCCAATAATGCATGCGGACTTCTACATATATTCAACACCTCACCCCACCAGGATATGAACCCACGATCTTATAATTGTGACCTGAGAATGCTACCTCTGGGCCACCAGGACAATAAAAGCAGTCCTAGACTCTGGTATATTTCACACAAAGCCTGTTGAATGAGCTTATGGCGCCGTGAACCTATAATGGGGGCCACCCCTGCCGCTTAGGTGATCAGAGCAACGTTTAACCAAATCCGGCTTCGAAACATGAGGATCCATATATATTTCATTAGCCCAATAAAGCACGCGGACGTCTCTATATAATCAACACCTCACCCCACCAGGATTCAAACCCAAAATCTGATAATTGCGACCAGAGAATGCTACCTGTGGACCACCAGGACACTAAAAGCAGTCCTAGACTCTGTTATATTTCACACAAAGCCTGTTCAACGAGCTTATGGCGCCGTGAACCTCTACTGGGGACCACCAGTGCCGCTTAGATGTTCAGAGCAACGTTTTACCAAATCCGGCTTCGAAACACGAGGATCCATATATATTTCATAAGCCCAATAAAGCATGCACACTTCTATATATAATCAACACCTCACCCCACCAGGATTCAAACCCACGATCTTATGATTGTGACTGGAGAACGCTACCTCTGGGCCACCAGAACACTAAAAGCAGTCCTAGACTCTGTTATATTTCACACAAAGCCTGTTCAACGAGCTTATGGCACTGTGAACCTCTAATGGGGACCACCCGTGCCGCTTAGGTGATCAGAGCAACGTTTAACCAAATCCGGCTTCGAAACCCAAGGATCCATATATATTTCATTAGCCCAATAAAGCACGCGGACGTCTACATATAATCAACACCTCACCCCACCAGGATTCAAACCCAAAAATTGATAATTGTGACTAGGGAATGCTACCTGTGGACCACCATGACAATAAAAGCAGTCCTAGACTCTGTTATATTTCACACAAAGCCTGTTGAACGAGCTTATGGCGCCGTGAACCTCTAATGGGGACCTCCCGTGCCGCTTAGGTGATCAGAGCAACGTTTTACCAAATCCGGCTTCGAAACACTAGGATTCATATCTATTTCATTAACCCAATAAAGCACGCACACTTCTACATATAATCAACACCTCACCCCACCAGGATTCGAACCCACGATCTTATAATTGTGACCGGGGAACGCTACCTCTGGGCCACCAGGACACTAAAATCAGTCCTAGACTCTGATATATTTCACACAAAGCCTGTTCAACGAGCTTATGGCGCCGTGAACCTCTAATGGGGACCACCAGTGCCGCTTAGGTGTTCAGAGTAACGTTTTACCAAATCCGGCTTCGAAACACGAGGATCCATATCTATTTCATTAGCCTAATAAAGCACGCGGATTTCTACATATAATCAACACCTCACCCCACCAGGATTCGAACCCACGATCTTATAATTGTGACCGGGGAATGGTACCTCTGGGCCACCAGGACACTAAAAGCAGTCCTAGACTCTGTTATATTTCACACAAAGCCTGTTCAACGAGCTTATGGCACTGTGAACCTCTAATGGGGACCACCCGTGCCGCTCAGGTGATCAGAGCAACGTTTTACCAAATGCTGATTGGAAACACGAGGATCCATACATATTTCATTAGCCCAATAAAGCACGCAAACTTCTACATATAATCAACACCTCACCCCACCAGGATTCGAACCCACGATCTTATAATTGTTACCGGGGAACGCTACCGCTGAGCCACCAGGACACTAAAAGCAGTCTTAGACTCTGTTATATTTCACACAAAGCCTGTTCAACGAGCTTATGGCACCGTGAACCTGTAATGGGGACCATCAGTGCCGCTTAGGTTTTCAGAGTAACGTTTTACCAAATCCGGCTTCGAAACACGAGGATCCATATCTATTTCATTAGCCCAATAAAGCACGCACACTTCTACATAGATTCAACACCTCACCCCACCAGGATTCGAACCCACGATCTTATAATCGTGACGGGGAATGCTACCTCTGGGCCACTAATGACACTCAAAGCAGTCCTAGACTCTGTTATATTTCACACAAAGCCTGTTCAACGAACTTATGGCGCCGTGAACCTCTAATGGGGACCACCAGTGCCGCTTAGGAGTTCAGAGTAACGTTTTACCAAATCCGGCTTCGAAACACGAGGATCCATATCTATTTCATTAGCCTAATAAAGCACGCAGATTTCTACATATAATCAACACCTCACCCCACCAGGATTCGAATCCATGATCTTATAATTGTGACCGGGGAACGCTACCTCTGGGCTACCAGGACACAAAAAGCAGTCCTAGACACTGCTATATTTCACACAAAGCCTCTTGAACGAGCTCATGGCGCCGTGAACCTCTAATGGGGGCCACCCCTGCCGCTTAGGTGATCAGAGCAACGTTTTACCAAAACCTGCTTCGAAAGACGAGAATCCATAAATATTTCATTAGCCCAATAAAGCACGCACACTACTTCATATAATCAACAACTCACCCCGCCAGGATTCGAACCCACGATCTTATAATTGTGACCGGGGAACGCTACCTCTGGGCCTCCAGGACACTAAAAGCAGTAATAGACTCTGTTATATTTCACACAAAGCCTGTTGAACGAGCTTATGATGCTGTGAACCTTTAATAGGTACCACACGTGCCGCTTGGTGACCAGAGGAACGTTTTACCAAATCCGGCTACGAAACAGGAGGATCCATATATATTTCTTTAGCCCAATAAAGCATGCGGACTTCTACATATAATCAACACCTCACCCCACCAGGATTCGAACCCAAAATCTGATAATTGTGACCAGGGAATGCTACCTGTGGGCCACCAGGACAATAAAAGCAGTCCTAGACTCTGTTATATTTAACACAAAGCCCGTTGAATGAGCTTATGGCGCCGTGAACCTATAACGGGGGCCACCCCTGCCGCTTAGGTGATCAGAGCAACGTTTAACCAAATCCGGCTTCGAAACACGAGGATCCATATATATTTGATTAGCCCAATAAAGCACGCGGACGTCTACATATAATCAACACCTCACCCCACCAGGATTCAAACCCAAAATCTGATAATTGTGACCAGGTAATGCTACCTGTGGACCACCAGGACACTAAGAGCAGTCCTAGACTCTGTTATATTTCACACAAAGCCTGTTCAACGAGCTTATGGCGCCGTGAACCTGTAATGGGGACCACCAGTGCCGCTTAGGTGATCAGAGTAACGTTTTACCAAATCCGGCTTCGAAACACGTGGATCCATATCTATTTCATTAGCCTAATAAAGCACGCGGATTTCTACATATAATCAACACCTCACCCCACCAGGATTCGAACCCACGATCTTATAATTGTGACCGGGGAATGGTACCTCTGGGCCACCAGGACACTAAAAGCAGTCCTAGACTCTGTTATATTTCACACAAAGCCTGTTCAACGAGCTTATGGCACTGTGAACCTCTAATGGGGACCACCCGTGCCGCTCAGGTGATCAGAGCAACGTTTTACCTAATGCTGATTGGAAACACGAGGATCCATATATATATCATGAGCCCAATAAAGCACGCGGACGTCTACATATAATCGACACCTCACCCCACCAGGATTCGAACCCAAGATCTGATAATTGTCACCAGGGAATGCTACCTGTGGACCACCAGGACACTAAAAGCAGTCTTAGACTCTGATATATTTCACACAAAGCCTGTTCAACGAGCTTATGGCGCCGTGAACCTGTAATGGGGACCACCAGTGCCGCTTAGGTTTTCAGAGTAACGTTTTACCAAATCCGGCTTCGAAACACGAGGATCCATATCTATTTCATTAGCTCAATAAAGCACGCACACTTCTACATATATTCAACACCTCACCCCACCAGGATTCGAACCCACGATCTTATAATTGTGACCAGGGAATGCTACCTTGGACCACCAGGACACTAAGAGCAGTCCTATACTCTGTTATATTTCACACAAAGCCTATTCAACGAGCTTATGGCGCCGTGAACCTGTAATGGGGACCACCAGTGCCGCTTAGGTTTTCAGAGTAACGTTTTACCAAATCCGGCTTCGAAACACGAGGATCCATATCTATTTCATTAGCCCAATAAAGCACGCACACTTCTACATATAATCAACACCTCACCCCACCAGGATTCGAACCCACGATCTTATAATTGTGACTGGAGAACGCTACCTCTGGGCCACCAGGACAGTAAAAGCAGTCCTAGACTCGGTTTTATTTCACACAAAGCCTGTTCAATGAGCTTATGGTGCCGTGAACCTCTAATGGGGACAACCCGTGCCGCTTACGTGATCAGAGCAACGTTTTACCAAATCCGGCTTCGAAACACGAGGATCGATATATATTTCATTAGCCCAATAAAGCACGCATATTTCTACATATAATCAACACCTCACCCCACCAAGATTCGAACCCACGATCTTATAATTGTGACCGGGGAACGCTACCTCTGGGCCACCAGGACACTAAAAGCAGTCCTAGACGCTGTTATATTTTACACAAAGCCTGTTGAACGAGCTTATGGCTCCGTGAACCTCAAATGGGGACCACCCGTGCCACTTAGGTGGTCAGAGCAACGTTTTACCAAATCCGGCTTCGAAACACGAGATCCATATATATTTCATTTGCCTAATAAAGCACACGGGCTTCTACATATAATCAACACCTCACCCCACCAGGATTTGAACCCACGATCTTATAATTGTGACCGGGGAACACTACCAGTCTGGGCCACCAGGACACTATAAGCAGTCCAAAACACTGTTATATTTCACACAAAGCCTGTTCAACGAGCTTATGGCACTGTGAACCTCTAATGGGGACCACCCGTGCCGCTTAGGTGATTATAGCAACGTTTAACCAAATCCGGCTTCGAAACCCAAGAATCCATATATATTTCATTAGCCCAATAAAGCACGCGGACGTCTACATATAATCAACACCTCACCCCACCAGGATTCAAACCCAAAAACTGATAATTGTGATTAGGGAATGCTACCTGTGGACCACCATGACAATAAAAGCAGTCCTAGACTCTGTTATATTTCACACAAAGCCTGTTCAACGAGCTTATGGCGCCGTGAACCTCTAATGGGGACCACCAGTGCCGCTTAGGTGTTCAGAGTAACGTTTTACCAAATCCGGCTTCGAAACACGAGGATCCATATCTATTTCATTAGCCTAATAAAGCACGCGGATTTCTACATATAATCAACACCTCACCCCACCAGGATTCGAATCCACGATCTTATAATTGTGACCGGGGAACGCTACCTCTGGGCTATCAGGACACTAAAAGCAGTCCTAGACACTGCTATATTTCACACAAAGCCCCTTGAACGAGCTCATGGCGCCGTGAACCTCTAATGGGGGCCACCCCTGCCGCTTAGGTGATCAGAGCAACGTTTTACCAAAACCTGCTTCGAAAGACGAGAATCCATATATATTTCATTAGCCCAATAAAGCACGCACACTACTTCATATAATCAACAACTCACCCCGCCAGGATTAGAACCCACGATCTTATAATTGTGACCGGGGAACGCTACCTCTGGGCCACCAGGACACTAAAAGCAGTAATAGACTCTGTTATATTTCACACAAAGCCTGTTGAACGAGCTTATGATGCTGTGAACCTGTAATAGGTACCACACGTGCCGCTTGGTGACCAGAGGAACGTTTTACCAAATCCGGCTACGAAACATGAGGATCCATATATTTTTCTTTAGCCCAATAAAGCATGCGGACTTCTACATATAATCAACACCTCACCCCACCAGGATTCGAACCCAAAATCTGATAATTGTGACCAGGGAATGCTACCTGTGGGCCACCAGGACAATAAAAGCAGTCCTAGACTCTGTTATATTTAACACAAAGCCTGTTGAATGAGCTTATGGCGCCGTGAACCTATAACGGGGGCCACCCCTGCCGCCTAGGTGATCAGAGCAACATTTAACCAAATCCGGCTTCGAAACACGAGGATCCATATATATTTCATTAGCCCAATAATACACGCGGACGTCTACATATAATCAACACCTCACCCCACCAGGATTCAAACCCAAAATCTGATAATTGTGACCAGGTAATGCTACCTGTGGACCACCAGGACATTAAGAGCAGTCCTAGACTCTGTTATATTCCACACAAAGCCTGTTCAACGAGCTTATGGCGCCGTGAACCTGTAATGGGGACCACCAGTGCCCCTTAGGTGTTCAGAGTAACGTTTTACCAAATCCGGCTTCGAAACACGAGGATCCATATATATTTGATTAGCCCAATAAAGCACGCACACTTCTACATATACTCAACACCTCACCCCACCAGGATTCAAACCCACGATCTTATAATTGTGACTGGAGAACGCTACCTCTGGGCCACCAGGACAGTAAAAGCAGTCCTAGACTCTGTTATATTTCACACAAAGCCTGTTCAATGAGCTGATGGTGCCGTGAACCTCAAATGGGGACAACCCGTGCCGCTTAGGTGGTCAGAGCAACGTTTTACCAAATCCGGCTTCGAAACACGAGGATCCATATATATTTCATTTGCCTAATAAAGCACACGGGCTTCTACATATAATCAACACCTCACCCCACCAGGATTTGAACCCACGATCTTATAATTGTGACCGGGGAACACTACCAGTCTGGGCCACCAGGACACTATAAGCAGTCCAAAACACTGTTATATTTCACACAAAGCCTGTTCAACGAGCTTATGGCACTGTGAACCTCTAATGGGGACCACCCGTGCCGCTTCGGTGATCAGAGCAACGTTTAACCAAATCCGGCTTCGAAACCCAAGGATCCATATATATTTCATTAGCCCAATAAAGCACGCGGACGTCTACATATAATCAACACCTCACCCCACCAGGATTCAAACCCAAAAACTGATAATTGTGAATAGGGAATGGTACCTGTGGACCACCATGACAAGAAAAGCAGTCCTAGACTCTGTTATATTTCACACAAACCCTGTTGAACGAGCTTATGGCGCCGTGAACCTCTAATGGGGACCACCCGTGCCGCTCAGGTGATCAGAGCAACGTTTTACCAAATGCTCATTGGAAACACGAGGATCCATATATATTTCATTAGCCCAATAAAGCACGCGGACGTCTACATATAATCAACACCTCACCCCACCAGGATTCGAACCCAAGATCTGATAATTGTCACCAGGGAATGCTACCTGTGGACCACCAGGACACTAAAAGCAGTCTTAGACTCTGTTATATTTCACACAAAGCCTGTTCAACGAGCTTATGGCGCCGTGAACCTGTAATGGGGACCACCAGTGCCGCTTAGGTTTTCAGAAAATCGTTTTACCAAATCCGGCTTCGAAACACGAGGACCCATATCTATTTCATTAGCCCAGTAAAGCACGCACACTTCTACATATATTCAACACCTCACCCCACCAGGATTCGAACCCACGATCTTATAATTGTGACCGGGGAACGCTACCTCTGGGCTACCAGGACACTAAAAGCAGTCCTAGAAACTGTAAAATTTCACACAAAGCCTGTTGAACGAGCTTATGGCGCCGTGAACCTCTAATGGGGGCCACCCCTGCCGCTTAGGTGATCAGAGCAACGTTTTATCAAATCCGGCTTCGAAAGACGAGAATCCATATATATTTCATTAGCCCAATAAAGCACTCACACTACTTCATATAATCAACACCTCACCCCACCAGGATTCGAAACCACGATCTTATAATTGTGACCGGGGAACGCTACCTCTGGGCCACCAGGACACTAAAAGCAGTCCTAGACTCTGTTATATTTCACACAAAGCCTATTGAACGAGCTTATGACGCTGTGAACCTCTAATTAGGACCACCCGTGCCGCTTAAGTGATCAGAGCAACGTTTTACCAAATCAGGCTTTGAAACACGAGGATCGATATATATTTCATTAGCGTAATAAGGCACGCAGATTTCTACATATAATCAACACCTCACCCCACCAGGATTGGAGCCCACGATCTTATAATTGTGACCGGGGAACGCTACCTCTGGGCCACCAGGACACTAAAAGCAGTCCTAGACGCTGTTATATTTTTTCACAAAGCCTGTTGAACGAGCTTATGGCTCCGTGAACCTCTAATGGGGGCCACCCGTGCCACTTAGGTGGTCAGAGCAACGTTTTACCAAATCCGGCTTCGATACACGAGGATCCATATATATTTCATTTGCCTAATAAAGCACACGGCTTCTACATATAATCAACACCACACCACACCAGGATTTGAACCCACGATCTTATAATTGTGACTGGGGAACACTACTAGTCTGGGCCACCAGGACACTATAAGCAGTCCAAAACACTGTTATATTTCACACAAAGCCTCATTTTCAATGAGCTTATGGTGCCGTGAACCTCTAATGGGGACCACCCGTGCCGCTTATGTGATCAGAGCAACGTTTTACCAAATCCCGCTTCGAAACACGAGGATCGATATATATTTCATTAGCCTAATAAAGCACGCATATTTCTACATATAATCAACACCTCACCCCACCAGCATTCGAACCCACGATCTTATAATTGTGACAGGGGAATGGTACCTCTGGGCCACCAGGACACTAAAAGCAATCCTAGACTCTGTTATATTTCACACAAAGCCTGTTCAACGAGCTTATGGCACTGTGAACCTCTAATGGGACCACCCGTGCCGCTCAGGTGATTAGAGCAACGTTTTACCAAATGCTGATCGAAACACGTAGGATCCATATATATTTCATTAGCCCAATAAAGCATGCGGACGTCTACATATAATCAACACCTCACCCCACCAGGATTCGAACCCAAGATCTGATAATTGTCACCAGGGAATGCTACCTGTGGACCACAAGGACACTAAAAGCAGGTCCTAGACTCGTATATTTCACAAAGCCTGTTCAACGACAGCAACAGCGGAGCCTGTAATAGGGGACCACCACGTGGCGTTTAGATATTCAGAGTAACGTTTGCAATCCCGGCTTCAAACGCGAGATCCTGTCCTTTCATTGCAGCCCAATACGACACGCACACTTCACCATGTAATCAACACCTCACCCACCAGGTTCGAACCCACGATCTTATAATTGTGACAGGGAACGCTACCTCTGGGCCACCAGGACACTAAAAGCAGTCCTATTCTCTGTTATATTTCACATAAAGCCTGTTCAACGAGCTTATGGTGCCGTGAACCTCTAATGGGGACCACCAGTGCCGCTAAGGTGTTCAGAGTAACGTTTTACCAAATCCGGCTTCGAAACACGAGGATCCATATCTATTTCATTAGCCTAATAATGCACGCAGATTTCTACATATAATCAACACCTCACCCCCCCAGGATTTGAACCCACGATCTTATAATTGTGACCGGGGAAGGCTACCAGTCTGGGCCACCTGGACACTATAAGCAGTCCAAGACTCTGTTATATTTCACACAAAACCTGTTCAATGAGCTTATGGTGCCGTGAACCTCTAATGGGGAAAACCCGTGCCGCTTAGGTGATCAGAGCAACGTTTTACCAAATCCGGCTTCGAAACATGAGGATCGATATATATTTTATTAGCCTAATAAAGCACGCATATTTCTACATATAATCAACACCTCACCCCACCAGGATTTGAACCCACGATCTTGTAATTGTGACCGGGGAAAACTACCAGTCTGGGCCACCAGGACACTATAAGCAGTCCAAAACACTGTTATATTTCACACAAAGCCTGTTCAACGAGCTTATGGCACTGTGAACCTCTAATGGGGACCACCCGTGCCGCTTAGGTGATTAGGGCAACGTTTAACCAAATCCGGCTTCGAAACCCAAGGATCCATATATATTTCATTAGCCCAATAAAGCACGCGGATGTCTACATATAATCAACACCTCACCCCACCAGGATTCAAACCCAAAGGCAGTAATTTGTGATTAGGGGAATGCTACCTGTGGACCACCATGACAATAAAAGCAGTCCTAGACTCTGTTATATTTCACACAAAGCCTGTTCAACGAGCTTATGGCGCCGTGAACCTCTAATGGGGACCACCAGTGCCGCTTAGGTGTTCAGAGTAACGTTTTACCAAATCCGGCTTCGAAACACGAGGATCCATATCTATTTCATTAGCCTAATAAAGAACGTGGATTTCTACATATAATCAACACCTCACCCCACCAGGATTCGAATCCACGATCTTATAATTGTGACCGGGGAACGCTACCTCTGGGCTATCAGGACACTAAAAGCAGTCCTAGACACTGCTATATTTCACACAAAGCCTCTTGAACGAGCTCATGGCACCGTGAACCTCTAATGGGGGCCACCCCTGCCGCTTAGGTGATCAGAGCAACGTTTTGCCAAAACCTGCTTCGAACGAAGTCGCCATTATTGTCATGGCATGCCGCCAGTTCGTTTGGTCTTTGATTGTGACGGGGCAGACGCGGGACGCAGAAATCGTGACCGCCCGCTGAACGAGCCTGATCGGCGGCTGAACCTTTAATAGGTACCACACGTGCCGCTTGGTGACCAGAGGAACGTTAAACCAAATCCGGCTACGAAACACGAGGATATATATATATTTCTTTAGCCCAATAAAGCATGCGGACTTCTACATATAATCAACACCTCACCCCACCAGGATTCGAACCCAAAATCTGATAATTGTGACCAGGGAATGCTACCTGTGGGCCACCAGGACAATAAAAGCAGTCCTAGACTCTGTTATATTTAACAAAAAGCCTGTTGAATGAGCTTATGGCGCCGTGAACCTATAACGGGGGCCACCCCTGCCGCCTAGGTGATCAGAGCAACGTTTAACCAAATCCGGCTTCGAAACACGAGGATCCATATATATTTCATTAGCCCAATAATGCACGTGGACGTCTACATATAATCAACACCTCACCCCACCAGGATTCAAACCCAAAATCTGATAATTGTGACCAGGTAATGCTACCTGTGGACCACCAGGACACTAAGAGCAGTCCTAGACTCTGTTATATTTCACACAAAGCCTGTTCAACGAGCTTATGGCGCCGTGAACCTGTAATGGGGACCACCAGTGCCCCTTAGGTGTTCAGAGTAACGTTTTACCAAATCCGGCTTCGAAACACGAGGATTCATATATATTTCATTAGCCCAATAAAGCACGCACACTCTACATATAATCAACACCTCACCCCACCAGGATTCAAACCCACGATCTTATAATTGTGACTGGAGAACGCTACCTCTGGGCCACCAGGACAGTAAAAGCAGTCCTAGACTCTGTTATATTTCACACAAAGCCTGTTCAATGAGCTTATGGTGCCGTGAACCTCAAATGGGGACAACCCGTGCCGCTTTGGTGATCAGAGCAACGTTTTACCAAATCCGGCTTCGAAACACGAGGATCGATATATATTTCATTAGCCCATTAAAGCACGCATATTTCTACATATAATCAACACCTCACCCCACCAAGATTCGAACCCACGATCTTATAATTGTGACCGGGGAACGCTTCCTCTGGGCCACCAGGACACTAAAAGCAGTCCTAGACGCTGTTATATTTTACACAAAGCCTGTTGAACAAGCTTATGGCTCCGTGAACCTCAAATGGGGACCACCCGTGCCACTTAGGTGGTCAGAACAACGTTTTACCAAATCCGGCTTCGAAACACGAGGATCCATATATATATTTCATTTGCCTAATAAAGCACACGGGCTTCTACATATAATCAACACCTCACCCCACCAGGATTTGAACCCACGATCTTATAATTGTGACCGGGGAACACTACCAGTCTGGGCCACCAGGACACTATAAGCAGTCCAAAACACTGTTATATTTCACACAAAGCCTGTTCAACGAGCTTATGGCACTGTGAACCTCTAATGGGGACCACCCGTGCCGCTCAGGTGATCAGAGCAACGTTTTACCAAATGCTCATTGGAAACACGAGGATCCATATATATTTCATTAGCCCAATAAAGCACGCGGACGTCTACATATAATCAACACCTCACCCCACCAGGATTCGAACCCAAGATCTGATAATTGTCACCAGGGAATGCTACCTGTGTACCACCAGGACACTAAAAGCAGTCTTAGACTCTGTTATATTTCACAGAAAGCCTGTTCAACGAGCTTATGGCGCCGTGAACCTGTAATGGGGACCACCAGTGCCGCTTAGGTTTTCAGAAAATCGTTTTACCAAATCCGGCTTCGAAACACGAGGACCCATATCTATTTCATTAGCCCAGTAAAGCACGCACACTTCTACATATATTCAACACCTCACCCCACCAGGATTCGAACCCACGATCTTATAATTGTGACCGGGGAACGCTACCTCTGGGCTACCAGGACACTAAAAGCAGTCCTAGAAACTGTTAAATTTCACACAAAGCCTGTTGAACGAGCTTATGGCGCCGTGAACCTCTAATGGGGGCCACCCCTGCCGCTTAGGTGATCAGAGCAACGTTTTATCAAATCCGGCTTCGAAACACGAGAATCCATATATATTTCATTAGCCCAATAAAGCACTCACACTACTTCATATAATCAACACCTCACCCCACCAGGATTCGAAACCACGATCTTATAATTGTGACCGGGGAACGCTACCTCTGGGCCACCAGGACACTAAAAGCAGTCCTAGACTCTGTTATATTTCACACAAAGCCTGTTGAACGAGCTTATGACGCTGTGAACCTCTAATTAGGACCACCCGTGCCGCTTAAGTGATCAGAGAAACGTTTTACCAAATCAGGCTTTGAAACACGAGGATCGATATATATTTCATTAGCCTAATAAGGCACGCAGATTTCTACATATAATCAACACCTCACCCCACCAGGATTAGAGCCCACGATCTTATAATTGTGACCGGGGAATGCTACCTCTGGGCCACCAGGACACTAAAAGCAGTCCTAGACGCTGTTATTTTTTTTCACAAAGCCTGTTGAACGAGCTTATGGCTCCGTGAACCTCTAATGGGGGCCACCCGTGCCACTTAGGTGGTCAGAGCAACGTTTTACCAAATCCGGCTTCGAAACACGAGGATCCATATATATTTCATTTGGCTAATAAAGCACACGGGCTTCTACATATAATCAACACCACACCACACCAGGATTTGAACCCACGATCGTATAATTGTGACTGGGGAACACTACTAGTCTGGGCCACCAGGACACTATAAGCAGTCCAAAACACTGTTATATTTCACACAAAGCCTGTTCAACGAGCTTATGACGCTGTGAACCTCTAATTAGGACCACCCGTGCCGCTTAAGTGATCAGAGCAACGTTTTACCAAATCAGGCTTTGAAACACGAGGATCGATATATATTTCATTAGCCTAATAAGGCACGCAGATTTCTACATATAATCAACACCTCACCCCACCAGGATTCGAACCCACGATCTTATAATTGTGACCGGGGAACGCTACCGCTGAGCCACCAGGACACTAAAAGCAGTCCTAGACTCTGTTATATTTCACACAAAGCCTCATTTTCAATGAGCTTATGGTGCCGTGAACCTCTAATGGGGACCACCCGTGCCGCTTAGGTGATCAGAGCAACGTTTTACCAAATCCCGCTTCGAAACACGAGGATCGATATATATTTCATTAGCCTAATAAAGCACGCATATTTCTACATATAATCAACACCTCACCCCACCAGCATTCGAACCCACGATCTTATAATTGTGACCGGGGAATGGTACCTCTGGGCCACCAGGACACTAAAAGCAATCCTAGACTCTGTTATATTTCACACAAAGCCTGTTCAACGAGCTTATGGCACTGTGAACCTCTAATGGGGACTACCCGTGCCGCTCAGGTGATTAGAGCAACGTTTTACCAAATGCTGATCGAAACATGTAGGATCCATATATATTTCATTAGCCCAATAAAGCACGCGGACGTCTACATATAATCAACACCTCACCCCACCAGGATTCGAACCCAAGATCTGATAATTGTCACCAGGGAATGCTACCTGTGGACCACCAGGACACTAAAAGCAGTCCTAGACTCTGTTATATTTCACACAAAGCCTGTTCAACGAGCTTATGGCGCCGCGAACCTGTAATGGGGACCACCCGTGACGTTTAGATGTTCAGAGTAACGTTTTACCAAATCCGGCTTCGAAACATGAGGATCCATATCTATTTCATTAGCCCAATAGAGCACGCACACTTCTACATATAATCAACACCTCACCCCACCAGGATTCGATCCCACGATCTTATAATTGTGACAGGGGAACGCTACCTCTGGGCCACCAGGACACTAAAAGCAGTCCTATTCTCTGTTATATTTCACATAAAGCCTGTTCAACGAGCTTATGGTGCCGTGAACCTCTAATGGGGACCACCAGTGCCGCTCAGGTGTTCAGAGTAACGTTTTACCAAATCCGGCTTCGAAACACGAGGATCCATATCTATTTCATTAGCCTAATAAAGCACGCAGATTTCTACATATAATCAACACCTCACCCCACCAGGATTTGAACCCACGATCTTATAATTGTGACCGGGGAAGGCTACCAGTCTGGGCCACCTGGACACTATAAGCAGTCCAAGACTCTGTTATATTTCACACAAAACCTGTTCAATGAGCTTATGGTGCCGTGAACCTCTAATGGGGACAACCCGTGCCGCTTAGGTGATCAGAGCAACGTTTTACCAAATCCGGCTTCGAAACATGAGGGTCGATATATATTTTATTAGCCTAATAAAGCACGCATATTTCTACATATAATCAACACCTCACCCCACCAGGATTCGAACCCACGATCTTATAATTGTGACCGGGGAACGCTACCTCTGGGGCACCAGGACACTAAAAGCAGTCCTAAACGCTGTTATATTTTACACAAAGCCTGTTGAACGAGCTTATGGCTCCGTGAACCTCTAATGGGGACCACCCGTGCCACTTAGGTGATCAGAGCAACGTTTTACCAAATCCGGCTTCGAAACACGAGGATCCATATATATTTCATTAGCCCAATAAAGCACGCAAACTTCTACATATAATCAACACCTCACCCCACCAGGATTCGAACCCACGATCTTATAATTGTGACCGGGGAATGGTACCACTGGGCCACCAGGACACTAAAAGCAGTCCTAGACTCTGTTATATTTCACACAAAGCCTGTTCAACGAGCTTATGGCACTGTGAATCTGTAATGGGGACCACCAGTGCCGCTTAGGTTTTCAGAGTAACGTTTTACCAAATCCGGCTTCGAAACACTAGGATTCATATCTATTTCATTAACCCAATAAAGCACGCACACTTCTACATATAATCAACACCTCACCCCACAAGGATTCGAACCCACGATCTTATAATTGTGACCGGGGAACGCTACCTCTGGGCCACCAGGACACTAAAAGCAGTCCTAGACTCTGTTATATTTCACACAAAGCCTGTTCAACGAGCTTTTGGCGCCGTGAACCTCTAATGGGGATCACCAGTGCCGCTTAGGTGTTCAGAGTAACGTTTTACCAAATCCGGCTTCGAAACACGAGGATCCATATCTATTTCATTAGCCTAATAAAGCACGCGGATTTCTACATATAATCAACACCTCACCCCACCAGGATTCGAATCCACGATCTTATAATTGTGACCGGGGAACGCTACCTCTGGGCTATCAGGACACTAAAAGCAGTCCTAGACACTGCTATATTTCACACAAAGCCTCTTGAACGAGCTCATGGCGCCGTGAACCTCTAAAGGGGGCCACCCCTGCCGCTTAGGTGATCAGAGCAACGTTTTACCAAAACCTGCTTCGAAAGACGAGAATCCATAAATATTTCATGAGCCCAATAAAGCACTCACACTACTTCATATAATCAACACCTCACCCCGCCAGGATTCGAACCCACGATGTTATAATTGTGACCGGGGAACGCTACCTCTGGGCCACCAGGACACTAAAAGCAGTAATAGACTCTGTTATATTTCACACAAAGCCTGTTGAACGAGCTTATGATGCTGTGAACCTTTAATAGGTACCACACGTGCCGCTTGGTGACCAGAGGAACGTTTTACCAAATCCGGCTACGAAACAGGAGGATCCATATATATTTCTTTAGCCCAATAAAGCATGCAGACTTCTACATATAATCAACACCTCACCCCACCAGGATTCGAACCCAAAATCTGATAATTGTGACCAGGGAATGCTACCTGTGGGCCACCAGGACAATAAAAGCAGTCCTAGACTCTGTTATATTTAACATAAAGCCTGTTGAATGAGCTTATGGCGCCGTGAACCTATAACGGGGGCCACCCCTGCCGCCTAGGTGATCAGAGCAACGTTTAACCAAATCCGGCTTCGAAACACGAGGATCCATATATATTTCATTAGCCCAATAATGCACGCGGACGTCTACATATAATCAACACCTCACCCCACCAGGATTCAAACCCAAAATCTGATAATTGTGACCAGGTAATGCTACCTGTGGACCACCAGGACACTAAGAGCAGTCCTAGACTCTGATATATTTCACACAAAGCCTGTTCAACGAGCTTATGGCGCCGTGAACCTGTATTGGGGACCACCAGTGCCCCTTAGGTGTTCAGAGTAACGTTTTACCAAATCCGGCTTCGAAACACGAGGATTCATATATATTTCATTAGCCCAATAAAGCACGCACACTTCTACATATAATCAACACCTCACCCCACCAGGATTCAAACCCACGATCTTATAATTGTGACTGGAGAACGCTACCTCTGGGCCACCAGGACAGTAAAAGCAGTCCTAGACTCTGTTATATTTCACACAAAGCCTGTTCAATGAGCTTATGGTGCCGTGAACCTCAAATGGGGACAACCCGTGCCGCTTAGGTGATCAGAGCAACGTTTTACCAAATCCGGCTTCGAAACACGAGGATCCATATATATTTCATTTGCCTAATAAAGCACACGGGCTTCTACATATAATCAATACCTCACACCACCAGGATTTGAACCCACGATCTTATAATTGTGACCGGGGAACACTACCAGTCTGGGCCACCAGGACACTATAAGCAGTCCAAAACACTGTTATATTTCACACAAAGCCTGTTCAACGAGCTTATGGCACTGTGAACCTCTAATGGGGACCACCCGTGCCGCTTAGGTGATCAGAGCAACGTTTAACCAAATCCGGCTTCGAAACCCAAGGATCCATATATATTTCATTAGCCCAATAAAGCACGCGGACGTCTACATATAATCAACACCTCACCCCACCAGGATTCAAACCCAAAAACTGATAATTGTGAATAGGGAATGCCACCTGTGGACCACCATGACAATAAAAGCAGTCTTAGACTCTGTTATATTTCACACAAAGCCTGTTCAACGAGCTTATGGCGCCGTGAACCTGTAATGGGGACCACCAGTGCCGCTTAGGTTTTCAGAAAAACGTTTTACCAAATCCGGCTTCGAAACACGAGGATCCATATCTATTTCATTAGCCCAATAAAGCACGCACACTTCTACATATAATCAACACCTCACCCCACCAGGATTCAAACCCAAAATCTGATAATTGTGACCAGGTAATGCTACCTGTGGACCACCAGGACATTAAAGCAGTCCTAGACTCTGTTATAATTCACACAAAGCCTGTTCAACGAGCTTATGGCGCCGTGAACCTCTAATGGGGACCACCGTGCCCCTTAGGTGTTCAGAGCAACGTTTTACCAAATCCGGCTTCGAAACACGAGGATTCATATATATTTCATTAGCCCAATAAAGCACGCACACTTCTACATATAATCAACACCTCACCCCACCAGGATTCAAACCCACGATCTTATAATTGTGACTGGAGAACGCTACCTCTGGGCCACCAGGACAGTAAAAGCAGTCCTAGACTCTGTTATATTTCACACAATGCCTGTTCAACGAGCTTATGGCGCCGTGAACCTGTAATGGGGACCACCAGTGCCACTTAGGTGGTCAGAGCAACGTTTTACCAAATCCGGCTTCGAAACACGAGGATCCATATATATTTCATTTGCCTAATAAAGCACATGGGCTTCTACATATAATCAACACCACACACCACCAGGATTTGAACCCACGATCTTATAATTGTGACTGGGGAACACTACTAGTCTGGGCCACCAGGACACTATAAGCAGTCCAAAACACTGTTATATTTCACACAAAGCCTGTTCAACGAGCTTATGACGCTGTGAACCTCTAATTAGGACCACCCGTGCCGCTTAAGTGATCAGAGCAACGTTTTACCAAATCAGGCTTTGAAACACGAGGATCGATATATATTTCATTAGCCTAATAAGGCACGCAGATTTCTACATATAATCAACACCTCACCCCACCAGGATTCGAACCCACGATCTTATAATTGTGACCGGGGAACGCTACCGCTGAGCCACCAGGACACTAAAAGCAGTCCTAGACTCTGTTATATTTCACACAAAGCCTCATTTTCAATGAGCTTATGGTGCCGTGAACCTCTAATGGGGACCACCCGTGCCGCTTAGGTGATCAGAGCAACGTTTTACCAAATCCCGCTTCGAAACACGAGGATCGATATATATTTCATTAGCCTAATAAAGCACGCATATTTCTACATATAATCAACACCTCACCCCACCAGCATTCGAACCCACGATCTTATAATTGTGACCGGGGAATGGTACCTCTGGGCCACCAGGACACTAAAAGCAATCCTAGACTCTGTTATATTTCACACAAAGCCTGTTCAACGAGCTTATGGCACTGTGAACCTCTAATGGGGACCACCCGTGCCGCTCAGGTGATTAGAGCAACGTTTTACCAAATGCTGATCGAAACACGTAGGATCCATATATATTTCATTAGCCCAATAAAGCACGCGGACGTCTACATATAATCAACACCTCACCCCACCAGGATTCGAACCCAAGATCTGATAATTGTCACCAGGGAATGCTACCTGTGGACCACAAGGACACTAAAAGCAGTCTTAGACTCTGTTATATTTCACACAAAGCCTGTTCAACGAGCTTATGGCGCCGTGAACCTGTAATGGTGACCACCAGTGCCGCTTAGGTTTTCAGAGTAACGTCTTACCAAATCCGGCTTCGAAACAAGAGGATCCATATCTATTTCATTAGCCCAATAAAGCACGCACACTTCTACATATATTCAACACCGCACCCCACCAGGATTCGAACCCACGATCTTATAATTGTGACCGGGGAACGCTACCTCTGGGCCACCAGGACACTAAAAGCAGTCCTAGACTCTGTTATATTTCACACAAAGCCTGTTCAACGAGCTTATGGCGCCGTGAACCTTTAATAGGTACCACACGTGCCGCTGGGTGACCTGAGGAACGTTTTACCAAATCCGGCTACGAAACACGAGGATCCATATATATTTCATGAGCCCAATAAAGCATGCGGACTTCTACATATAATCAACACCTCACCCCACCAGGATTCGAACCCAAAATCTGATAATTGTGACCAGGGAATGCTACCTGTGGGCCACCAGGACAATAAAAGCATTCCTAGACTCGGTTATATTTAACACAAAGCCTGTTGAATGAGCTTATGGCGCCGTGAACCATAACGGGGGCCACCCCTGCCGCTTAGGTGATCAGAGCAACGTTTAACCAAATCCGGCTTCGAAACACGAGGATCCATATATATTTCATTAGCCCAATAAAGCACGCGGACGTCTACATATAATCAACACCTCACCCCACCAGGATTCAAACCCAAAATCTGATAATTGTGACCAGGTAATGCTACCTGTGGACCACCAGGACATTAAGAGCAGTCCTAGACTCTGTTATATTCCACACAAAGCCTGTTCAACGAGCTTATGGCGCCGTGAACCTGTAATGGGGACCACCAGTGCCCCTTAGGTGTTCAGAGTAACGTTTTACCAAATCCGGCTTCGAAACACGAGGATCCATATATATTTCATTAGCCCAATAAAGCACGCACACTTCTACATATACTCAACACCTCACCCCACCAGGATTCAAACCCACGATCTTATAATTGTGACTGGAGAACGCTACCTCTGGGCCACCAGGACAGTAAAAGCAGTCCTAGACTGTTTTATTTCACACAAAGCCTGTTCAATGAGCTTATGGTGCCATGAACCTCTAATGGGGACAACCCGTGCCGCTTAGGTGATCAGAGCAACGTTTTACCAAATCCGGCTTCGAAACACGAGGATCGATATATATTTCATTAGCCCAATAAAGCACGCATATTTCTACATATAATTAACACCTCACCCCACCAAGATTCGAACCCACGATCTTATAATTGTGACCGGGGAACGCTACCTCTGGGCCACGAGGACACTAAAAGCAGTCCGAGACGCTGTTATATTTTACACAAAGCCTGTTGAACGAGCTTATGGCCCGTGAACCTCAAATGGGGACCACCTGTGCCACTTAGGTGGTCAGAGCAACGTTTTACCAAATCCGGCTTCGAAACACGAGGATCCACATATATTTCATTAGCCTAATAAAGCACGCGGACGTCTACATATAATCAACACCTCACCCCACCAGGATTCAAACCCAAAAACTGATAATTGTGAATAGGGAATGCTACCTGTGGACCACCATGACAATAAAAGCAGTCTTAGACTCTGTTATATTTCACACAAAGCCTGTTCAACGAGCTTATGGCGCCGTGAACCTGTAATGGGGACCACCAGTGCCGCTTAGGTTTTCAGAAAAACGTTTTACCAAATCCGGCTTCGAAACACGAGGATCCATATCTATTTCATTAGCCCAATAAAGCACGCACACTTCTACATATAATCAACAACCTCACCCCACCAGGATTCAAACCCAAAATCTGATAATTGTGACCAGGTAATGCTACCTGTGGACCACCAGGACATTAAGAGCAGTCCTAGACTCTGTTATAATTCACACAAAGCCTGTTCAACGAGCTTATGGCGCCGTGAACCTGTAATAGGGACCACCAGTGCCCCTTAGGTGTTCAGAGTAACGTTTTTGGCCAACCGGCTTCGAAACACGAGGAGATTCATATATATTTCATTACCCCAATAAAGCACGCGCATTAATTTCTACATATAACTAAACACCTCACCCCACCAGGATTCAAACCCACGATCTTATAATTGTGACTGGAGAACGCTACCTCTGGGCCACCAGGACAGTAAAAGCAGTCCTAGACTCTGTTATATTTCACACAATGCCTGTTCAACGAGCTTATGGCGCCGTGAACCTGTAATGGGGACCACCAGTGCCACTTAGGTGGTCAGAGCAACGTTTTACCAAATCCGGCTTCGAAACACGAGGATCCATATATATTTCATTTGCCTAATAAAGCACACGGGCTTCTACATATAATCAACACCACACCCCACCAGGATTTGAACACACGATCTTATAATTGTGACTGGGGAACACTACTAGTCTGGGCCACCAGGACACTATAAGCAGTCCAAAACACTATTATATTTCACACAAAGCCTGTTCAACGAGCTTATGACGCTGTGAACCTCTAATTAGGACAACCCGTGCCGCTTAAGTGATCAGAGCAACGTTTTACCAAATCAGGCTTTGAAACACGAGGATCGATATATATTTCATTAGCCTAATAAGGCACGCAGATTTCTACATATAATCAACACCTCACCCCACCAGGATTCGAACCCACGATCTTATAATTGTGACCGGGGAACGCTACCGCTGAGCCACCAGGACACTAAAAGCAGTCCTAGGCTCTGTTATATTCCACACAAAGCCTCATTTTCAATGAGCTTATGGTGCCGTGAACCTCTAATGGGGACCACCCGTGCCGCTTAGGTGATCAGAGCAACGTTTTACCAAATCCCTCTTCGAAACACGAGGATCGATATATATTTCATTAGCCTAATAAAGCACGCATATTTCTACATATAATCAACACCTCACCCCACCAGCATTCGAACCCACGATCTTATAATTGTGACCGGGGAATGGTACCTCTGGGCCACCAGGACACTAAAAGCAATCCTAGAATCTGTTATATTTCACACAAAGCCTGTTCAACGAGCTTATGGCACTGTGAACCTCTAATGGGGACCACCCTTGCCGCTCAGGTGATTAGAGCAACGTTTTACCAAATGCTGATCGAAACACGTAGGATCCATATATATTTCATTAGCCCAATAAAGCACGCGGACGTCTACATATAATCAACACCTCACCCCACCAGGATTCGAACCCAAGATCTGATAATTGTCACCAGGGAATGCTACCTGTGGACCACAAGGACACTAAAAGCAGTCTTAGACTCTGTTATATTTCACACAAAGCCTGTTCAACGAGCTTATGGCGCCGTGAACCTGTAATGGTGACCACCAGTGCCGCTTAGGTTTTCAGAGTAACGTCTTACCAAATCCGGCTTCGAAACAAGAGGATCCATATCTATTTCATTAGCCCAATAAAGCACGCACACTTCTACATATATTCAACACCGCACCCCACCAGGATTCGAACCCACGATCTTAGAATTGTGACCGGGGAACGCTACCTCTGGGCCACCAGGACACTAAAAGCAGTCCTAGACTCTGTTATATTTCACACAAAGCCTGTTCAACGAGCTTATGGCGCCGTGAACCTTTAATAGGTACCACACGTGCCGCTGGGTGACCTGAGGAACGTTTTACCAAATCCGGCTACGAAACACGAGGATCCATATATATTTCTTTAGCCTAATAAAGCATGCGGACTTCTACATATAATCAACACATCACCCCACCAAGATTCGAACCCACGATCTTATAATTGTGACCGGAGAATGCTACCTCTGGGCCACCAGGACAATAAAAGCAGTCCTAGACTCTGTTATACTTCACAGAAAGCCTGTTGAATGAGCTTATGGCGCCGTGAACCTATAATGGGGGCCACCCCTGCCGCTTAGGTGATCAGAGCAACGTTTAACCAAATCCGGCTTCGAAACACGAGGATCCATATATATTTCATTAGCCCAATAATGCACGCGGACGTCTACATATAATCAACACCTCACCCCACCAGGATTCAAACCCAAAATCTGATAATTGTGACCAGGTAATGCTACCTGTGGACCACCAGGATACTAAGAGCAGTCCTAGACTCTGTTATATTTCACACAAAGCCTGTTCAACGAGCTTATGGCGCCGTGAACCTGTAATGGGGACCACCAGTGCCGCTTAGGTTTTCAGAGTAACGTTTTACCAAATCCGGCTTCGAAACACGAGGATCCATATCTATTTCATTAGCTCAATAAAGCACGCACACTTCTACATATATTCAACACCTCACCCCACCAGGATTCGAACCCACGATCTTATAATTGTGACTGGAGAACGCTACCTCTGGGCCACCATGACAGTAAAAGCAGTCCTAGACTCTGTTTTATTTCACACAAAGCCTGTTCAATGAGCTTATGGTGCCGTGAACCTCTAATGGGGACAACCCGTGCCGCTTAGGTGATCAGAGCAACGTTTTACCAAATCCGGCTTCGAAACACGAGGATCGATATATATTTCATTAGCCCAATAAAGCACGCATATTTCTACATATAATCAACACCTCACCCCACCAAGATTCGATCCCACGATCTTATAATTGTGACCGGGGAACGCTACCTCTGGGCCACGAGGACACTAAAAGCAGTCCGAGACGCTGTTATATTTTACACAAAGCCTGTTGAACGAGCTTATGGCTCCGTGAACCTCAAATGGGAACCACCCGTGCTACTTAGGTGGTCAGGAGCAACGTTTTACCAAATCCGGCTTCAACACGAGGATCCATATTTCATTTGGTCAATAAAGCACACGGGTTTAAGTATATAATCAACACCTCACCCCACCAGGATTCGAACCCACGATCTTATAATTGTGACCGGGGAACGCTACCTCTGGGCCACCAGGACACTAAAAGCAGTCCTAGACTGTTATATTTCACACAAAGCCTGTTCAACGAGCTTATGGCACTGTGAATCTGTAATGGGAACCACCAGTGCCGCTTAGGTTTTCAGAGTAACGTTTTACCAAATCCGGCTTCGAAACACTAGGATTCATATCTATTTCATTAACCCAATAAAGCACGCACACTTCTACATATAATCAACACCTCACCCCACCAGGATTCGAACCCACGATCTTATAATCAGGACCGGGGAACGCTACTCTGGGCCACCAGGACACTAAAGCAGTCCTAGACTTGCTAGTATTTCACACAAAGCCTGTTCAACGAGCTTATGGCGCCGTGAACCTCTAATGGGGACCACCAGTGCTTAGGTGTTTAGGAGTAACGTTTTACCAAATCCGCTTCGAAACACGAGGATCCATATCTATTTCATTAGCCTAATAAAGCACGCGGATTTCTACATATAATCAACACCTCACCCCACCAGGATTCGAACCCACGATCTTATAATTGTGACCGGGGAATGGTACCACTGGGCCACCAGGACACTAAAAGCAGTCCTAGACTCTGTTATATTTCACACAAAGCCTGTTCAACGAGCTTATGGCACTGTGAATCTGTAATGGGGACCACCAGTGCCGCTTAGGTGTTCAGAGTAACGTTTTACCAAATCCGGCATCGAAACACGAGGATCCATATCTATTTCATTAGCCTAATAAAGCACGCGGATTTCTACATATAATAAACACCTCACCCCACCAGGATTCGAATCCACGATCTTATAATTGTGACCGGGGAACGCTACCTCTGGGCTATCAGGACACTAAAAGCAGTCCTAGACACTGCTATATTTCACACAAAGCCTCTTGAACGAGCTCATGGCACCGTGAACCTCTAATGGGGGCCACCCCTGCCGCTTAGGTGATCAGAGCAACGTTTTGCCAAAACCTGCTTCGAAAGACGAGAATCCATATATATTTCATTAGCCCAATAAAGCACGCACACTACTTCATATAATCAACACCTCACCCCGCCAGGATTCGAACCCACGATCTTATAATTGTGACCGGGGAACGCTACCTCTGGGCCACCAGGACACTAAAAGCAGTAATAGACTCTGTTATATTTCACACAAAGCCTGTTGAACGAGCTTATGATGCTGTGAACCTTTAATAGGTACCACACGTGCCGCTTGGTGACCAGAGGAACGTTTTACCAAATCCGGCTACGAAACAGGAGGATCCATATATCTTTCTTTAGCCCAATAAAGCATGCGGACTTCTACATATAATCAACACCTCACCCCACCAGGATTCGAACCCAAAATCTGATAATTGTGACCAGGGAATGCTACCTGTGGGCCACCAGGACAATATAAGCAGTCCTAGACTCTGTTATATTTAACACAAAGCCTGTTGAATGAGCTTATGGCGCCGTGAACCTATAACGGGGGCCACCCCTGCCGCCTAGGTGATCAGAGCAACGTTTAACCAAATCCGGCTTCGAAACACGAGGATCCATATATATTTCATTAGCCCAATAATGCACGCGGACGTCTACATATAATCAACACCTCACCCCACCAGGATTCAAACCCAAAATCTGATAATTGTGACCAGGTAATGCTACCTGTGGACCACCAGGACACTAAGAGCAGTCCTAGACTCTGTTATATTTCACACAAAGCCTGTTCAACGAGCTTATGGCGCCGTGAACCTGTAATGGGGACCACCAGTGCCCCTTAGGTGTTCAGAGTAACGTTTTACCAAATCCGGCTTCGAAACACGAGGATTCATATATATTTCATTAGCCCAATAAAGCACGCACACTTCTACATATAATCAACACCTCACCCCACCAGGATTCAAACCCACGATCTTATAATTGTGACTGGAGAACGCTACCTCTGGGCCACCAGGACAGTAAAAGCAGTCCTAGACTCTGTTATATTTCACACAAAGCCTGTTCAATGAGCTTATGGTGCCGTGAACCTCAAATGGGGACAACCCGTGCCGCTTAGGTGATTAGAGCAACGTTTTACCAAATCCGGCTTCGAAACACGAGGATCGATATATATTTCATTAGCCCATTAAAGCACGCATATTTCTACATATAATCAACACCTCACCCCACCAAGATTCGAACCCACGATCTAATAATTGTGACCGGGGAACGCTACCTCTGGGCCACCAGGACACTAAAAGCAGTCCTAGACGCTGTTATATTTTACACAAAGCCTGTTGAACAAGCTTATGGCTCCGTGAACCTCAAATGGGGACCACCAGTGCCACTTAGGTGGTCAGAGCAACGTTTTACCAAATCCAGCTTCGAAACACGAGGATCCATATATATTTCATTTGCCTAATAAAGCACACGGGCTTCTACATATAATCAACACCTCACCCCACCAGGATTTGAACCCACGATCTTATAATTGTGACCGGGGAACACTACCAGTCTGGGCCACCAGGACATTATAAGCAGTCCAAAACACTGTTATATTTCACACAAAGCCTGTTCAACGAGCTTATGGCACTGTGAACCTCTAATGGGGACCACCCGTGCCGCTTAGGTGATCAGAACAACGTTTAACCAAATCCGGCTTCGAAACGCAAGGATCCATATATATTTCATTAGCCCAATAAAGCACGCGGACGTCTACATATAATCAACACCTCACCCCACCAGGATTCAAACCCAAAAACTGATAATTGTGAATAGGGAATGCTACCTGTGGACCACCATGACAATAAAAGCAGTCCTAGACTCTGTTATATTTCACACAAAGCCTGTTGAACGAGCTTACGGCGCCGTGAACCTCTAATGGGGACCACCCGTGCCGCTCAGGTGATCAGAGCAACGTTTTACCAAATGCTCATTGGAAACACGAGGATCCATATATATTTCATTAGCCCAATAAAGCACGCGGACGTCTACATATAATCAACACCTCACCCCACCAGGATTCGAACCCAAGATCTGATAATTGTCACCAGGGAATGCTACCTGTGGACCACCAGGACACTAAAAGCAGTCTTAGACTCTGTTATATTTCACACAAAGCCTGTTCAACGAGCTTATGGCGCCGTGAACCTGTAATGGGGACCCCCAGTGCCGCTTAGGTTTTCAGAAAAACGTTTTACCAAATCCGGCTTCGAAACACGAGGATCCATATCTATTTCATTAGCCCAATAAAGCACGCACACTTCTACATATATTCAACACTTCACCCCACCAGGATTCAAACCCACGATCTTATAATTGTGACCGGGGAACGCTACCTCTGGGCCACCAGGACACTAAAAGCAGTCCTAGACTCTGTTATATTTCAAACAAAGCCTGTTCAACGAGCTTATGGCGCCGTGAACCTCTAATAGGGACCACCAGTGCCGCTTAGGTGTTCAGAGAAACGTTTTACCAAATCCGGCTTCGAAACACGAGGATCCATATCTATTTCATTAGCCTAATAAAGCACGTAGATTTGTACATATAATCAACACCTCACCCCACCAGGATTCGAATCCACGATCTTATAATTGTGACCGGGGAACGCTACCTCTGGGCTACCAGGACACTAAAAGCAGTCCAAGAAACTGTTAAATTTCACACAAAGCCTGTTGAACGAGCTTATGGCGCCGTGAACCTCTAATGGGGGCCACCCCTGCCGCTTAGGTGATCAGAGCAACGTTTTACCAAATCCGGCTTCGATAGACGAGAATCCATATATATTTCATTAGCCTAATAAGGCACGCAGATTTCTACATATAATCAACACCTCACCCCACCAGGATTAGAGCCCACGATCTTATAATTGTGATCGGGGAACGCTACCTCTGGGCCACCAGGACACTAAAAGCAGTCCTAGACGCTGTTATATTTTTTCACAAAGCCTGTTGAACGAGCTTATGGCTCCGTGAACCTCTAATGGGGGCCACCCGTGCCACTTAGGTGGTCAGAGCAACGTTTTACCAAATCCGGCTTCGAAACACGAGGATCCATATATATTTCATTTGCCTAATAAAGCACACGGGCTTCTACATATAATCAACACCACACCCCACCAGGATTTGAACCCACGATCTTATAATTGTGACTGGGGAACACGACTAGTCTGGGCCACCAGGACACTATAAGCAGTCCAAAACACTGTTATATTTCACACAAAGCCTGTTCAACGAGCTTATGACGCTGTGAACCTCTAATTAGGACCACCCGTGCCGCTTAAGTGATCAGAGCAACGTTTTACCAAATCAGGCTTTGAAACACGAGGATCGATATATATTTCATTAGCCTAATAAGGCACGCAGATTTCTACATATAATCAACACCTCACCCCACCAGGATTCGAACCCACGATCTTATAATTGTGACCGGGGAACGCTACCGCTGAGCCACCAGGACACTAAAAGCAGTCCTAGACTCTGTTATATTTCACACAAAGCCTCATTTTCAATGAGCTTATGGTGCCGTGAACCTCTAATGGGGACCACCCGTGCCGCTTAGGTGATCAGAGCAACGTTTTACCAAATCCCGCTTCGAAACACGAGGATCGATATATATTTCATTAGCCTAATAAAGCACGCATATTTCTACATATAATCAACACCTCACCCCACCAGCATTCGAACCCACGATCTTATAATTGTGACCGGGGAATGGTACTTCTTGGCCACCAGGACACTAAAAGCAGTCCTAGACTCTGTTATATTTCACATAAAGCCTGTTCAACGAGCTTATGGCGCCGTGAACCTCTAATGGGGACCACCAGTGCCGCTCAGGTCTTCAGAGTAACGTTTTACCAAATCGGGCTTCGAAACACGAGGATCCATATCTATTTCATTAGCCTAATAAAGCACGCAGATTTCTACATATAATCAACACCTCACCCCACCAGGATTTGATCCCACGATCTTATAATTGTGACCGGGGAAGGCTACCAGTCTGGGCCACCTGGACACTATAAGCAGTCCAAGACTCTGTTATATTTCACACAAAACCTGTTCAATGAGCTTATGGTGCCGGGAACCTCTAATGGGGACAACCCGTGCCGCTTAGGTGAGCAGAGCAACGTTTTACCAAATCCGGCTTCGAAACATGAGGATCCATATATATTTCATTAGCCCAATAAAGCACGCAAACTTCTACATATAATCAACACCGCACCCCACCAGGATTCGAACCCACGATCTTATAATTGTGACCGGGGAACGCTACCTCTGGGGTACCAGGACAATAAAAGCAGTCCTAAACGCTGTTATATTTTACACAAAGCCTGTTGAACGAGCTTATGGCTCCGTGAACCTCTAATGGGGACCACCCGTGCCACTTAGGTGATCAGAGCAACGTTTTACCAAATCCGGCTTCGAAACACGAGGATCCATATATATTTCATTAGCCCAATAAAGCACGCAAACTTCTACATATAATCAACACCGCACCCCACCAGGATTCGAACCCACGATCTTATAATTGTGACCGGGGAACGCTACCGCTGAGCCACCAGGACACTAAAAGCAGTCTTAGACTCTGTTATATTTCACACAAATCCTGTTCAACGAGCTTATGGCACCGTGAACCTGTAATGGGGATCACCAGTGCCGCTTAGGTTTTCAGAGTAACGTTTTACCAAATCCGGCTTCGAAACACGAGGATCCATATCTATTTCATTAGCCCAATAAAGCACGCACACTTCTACATATATTCAACACCTCACCCCACCAGGATTCGAACCCACGATCTTATAATTGTGACCGGGGAACGCTACCTCTGGGCCACTAAGGACACTCAAAGCAGTCCTAGACTCTGTTATATTTCACACAAAGCCTGTTCAACGAACTTATGGCGCCGTGAACCTCTAATGGGGACCACCAGTGCCGCTTAGGTGTTCAGAGTAACGTTTTACCAAATCCGGCTTCGAAACACGAGGATCCATATCTATTTCATTAGCCTAATAAAGCACGCAGATTTCTACATGTAATCAACACCTCACCCCACCAGGATTCGAATCCACGATCTTATAATTGTGACCGGGGAACGCTACCTCTGGGCTACCAGGACACTAAAAGCAGTCCTAGACACTGCTATATTTCACACAAAGCCTCTTGAACGAGCTTATGGCGCCGTGAACCTCTAATGGGGGCCACCCCTGCCGCTTAGGTGATCAGAGCAACGATTTACCAAATCCTGCTTCGAAAGACGAGAATCCATATATATTTCATTAGCCCAATAAAGCACGCACACTACTTCATATAATCAACACCTCACCCCGCCAGGATTCGAACCCACGATCTTATAATTGTGACCGGGGAACGCTACCTCTGGGCCACCAGGACACTAAAAGCAGTAATGGACTCTGTTATATTTCACACAAAGCCTGTTGAACGAGCTTATGACGCTGTGAACCTTTAATAGGTACCACACGTGCCGCTTGGTGACCAGAGGAACGTTAAACCAAATCCGGCTACGAAACACGAGGATATATATATATTTCTTTAGCCCAATAAAGCTGCTACCTGTGCGCCACCAGGACAATAAAAGCAGTCCTAGACTCTGTTATATTTCACACAAAGCCTGTTCAACGAGCTTATGGCGGTGTGAACCTGTAATGGGGACCACCAGTGCCGCTTAGGTGTTCAGAGTAACGTTTTACCAAATCCGGCTTCGAAACACGAGGATCCATATCTATTTCATTAGCCCAATAAAGCACGCACACTTCTACATATAATCAACACCTCACCCCACCAGGATTCAAGCCCACGATCTTATAATTGTGACTGGAGAATGCTACCTCTGGGCCACCAGGACAGTAAAAGCAGTCCTAGACTGCTATATTTCACACAAAGCCTGTTCAATGAGCTTATGGTGCCGTGAACCTCTAATGGGGACAACCCGTGCCGCTTAGGTGATCAGAGCAACGTTTTACCAAATCCGGCTTCGAAACATGAGGATCGATATATATTTCATTAGCCCAATAAAGCATGCATATTTCTACATATAATCAACACCTCACCCCACCAGGATTCAAACCCGAAAACTGATAATTGTGACAAGGGAATGCTACCTGTGGACCACCAGGACAATAAAAGCAGTCCTAGACTCTGTTATATTTCACACAAAGCCTGTTGAACGAGCTTATGGCGCCGTGAACCTCTAACGGGGACCACCCGTGCCGCTTAGGTGATCAGAGCAACGTTTTACCAAATCCGGCTTCGAAACACGAGGATTCATATCTATTTCATTAACCCAATAAAGCACGCACACTTCTACATATAATCAACACCTCACCCCACCAGGATTCGAACCCACGATCTTATAATTGTGACCAGGAACGCTACCTCTGGGCCACCAGGACACTAAAAGCAGTCCTAGACTCTGTTATATTTCACACAAAGCCTGTTCAACGAGCTTATGGCGCCGTGAACCTGTAATGGGGACCACCAGTGCCGCTTAGGTGTTCAGAGTAACGTTTTACCAAATCCGGCTTCGAAACACGAGGATCTATATCTATTTCATTAGCCCAATAAAGCACGCACACTTCTACATATAATCAACACCTCACCCCACCAGGATTGAAACCCACGATCTTATAATTGTGACTGGAGAACGCTACCTCTGGGCCACCAGGACAATAAAATCAGTCCTAGACTTTTATATTTCACACAAAGCCTGTTCAATGAGCTTATGGTGCCGTGAACCTCTAATGGGGACAAGCCGTGCCGCTTAGGTGATCAGAGCAACGTTTTACCAAATCCGGCTTCGAAACACGAGGATCGATATATATTTCATTAGCCCAATAAAGCACGCATATTTCTACAATTAATCAACACCTCACCCCACCAGGATTCAAACCCAAAAACTGATAATTGTGACTAGGGAATGCTGCCTGTGGACCACCAGGACAATAAAAGCACTCATAGACTCTGTTATATTTCACACAAAGCCTGTTGAACGAGCTTATGGCGCCGTGAACCTCTAATGGGGACCACCCGTGCTGCTTAGGTGATCAGAGCAACGTTTTACCAAATCCGGCTTCGAAACACGAGGATTCATATCTATTTCATTAACCCAATAAAGCACGCACACTTCTACCTATAATCAACACCTCACCCCACCAGGATTCGAACCCACGATCTTATAATTGTGACCGGGGAACGCTACCTCTGGGCCACCAGGACACTAAAAGCAGTCCTAGACTCTGTTATATTTCACACAATGCCTGTTCAACGAGCTTATGGCGCCGGTAACCTCTAATGGGGACCACCAGTGTCGCTTAGGTGTTCAGAGTAACGTTTTACCAAATCAGGCTTCGAAACACGAGGATCCATATCTATTTCATTAGCCTAATAAAGCACGCGGATTTCTACATATAATCAACACCTCACCCCACCAGGATTCGAACCCACGATCTAATAATTGTGACCGGGGAATGGTACATCTGGGCCACCAGGACACTAAAAGCAGTCCTAGACTCTGTTATATTTCACACAAAGCGTGTTCAACAAGCTTATGGCACTGTGAACCTGTAATGGGGACCACCCGTGCCGCTCAGGTGATCAGAGCAACGTTTTAACAAATGCTGATTGGAAACACGAGGATCCATATATATTTCATTAGCCCAATAAAGCACGCGGACGTCTACATATAATCAACACCTCACCCCACCAGGATTCGAACCCAAGATCTGATAATTATCACCAGGGAATGCTACCTGTGGACCACCAGGACACTAATAGCAGTCTTAGACACTGTTATATTTCACACAAAGCCTGTTCAACGAGCTTATGGCGCCGTGAACCTGTAATGGGGACCACCAGTGCCGTTTAGGTTTTCAGAAAAACGTTTTACCAAATCCGGCTTCGAAACACGAGGATCCATATCTATTTCATTAGCGCAATAAAGCAGGCACACTTCTACATATATTCAACACCTCACCCCACCAGGATTCGAACCCACGATCTTATAATTGTGACCGGGGAACGCTACCTCTGGGCCACCAGGACACTAAAAGCAGTCGTAGAAACTGTTATATTTCACACAAAGCCTGTTGAACAAGCTTATGGCGCCGTGAACCTCTAATGGGGGCCACCCCTGCCGCGTAGGTGATCAGAGCAACGTTTTACCAAATCCGGCTTCGAAAGACGAGAATCAATATATATTTCATTTGCCCAATAAAGCACGCACACTACTTCATATAATCAACACCTCACCCCACCAGGATTCGAACCCACGATCTTATAATTGTGACCGGGGAACGCTACCTCTGGGCCACCAGGACACTAAAAGCAGTAATAGACTCTGTTATATTTCACACAAAGCCTGTTGAACGAGCTTATGACGCTGTGAACCTCTAATTAGGACCACCCGTGCCGCTTAAGTGATCAGAGCAACGTTTTACCAAATCCGGCTTCGAAACACGAGGATCCATATCTATTTCATTAGTCTAATAAAGCACGTAGATTTGTACATATAATCAACACCTCACCCCACCAGGATTCGAATCCACAATCTTATAATTGTGACCGGGGAACGCTACCTCTGGGCTACCAGGACACTAAAAGCAGTCCTAGAAACTGTTAAATTTCACACAAAGCCTGTTGAACGAGCTTATGGCGCCGTGAACCTCTAATGGGGGCCACCCCTGCCGCTTAGGTGATCAGAGCAACGTTTTACCAAATCCGGCTTCGAAAGACGAGAATCCATATATATTTCATTAGCCCAATAAAGCACTCACACTACTTCATATAATCAACACCTCACCCCACCAGGATTCGAACCCACGAACTTATAATTGTGACCGGGGAACGCTACCTCTGGGCCACCAGGACACTAAAAGCAGTCCTTGACTCTGTTATATTTCACACAAAGCCTGTTGAACGAGCTTATGACGCTGTGAACCTCTAATTAGGACCACCCGTGCTGCTTAAGTGATCAGAGCAACGTTTACCAAATCAGGCTTTGAAACACGAGGATCGATATATATTTCATTAGCCTAATAAGGCACGCAGATTTCTACATATAATCAACACCTCACCCCACCAGGATTAGAGCCCACGATCTTATAATTGTGACCGGGGAATGCTACCTCTGGGCCACCAGGACACTAAAAGCAGTCTAGACGCTGTTATTTTTCACAAAGCCTGTTGAACGAGCTTATGAAAAACCATGAGCCTCTAATAGGGCCACCCGTGCCGCCGTTGGTCGGAAACGTTTTGCAAATCCGGCTTCAGCTCCACGGGGATCGCCATATATTTCATTTGCCTAATAAAGCACACGGGCTTCTACATATAATCAACACCACACCCCACCAGGATTTGAACCCAAGATCTTATAATTGTGACTGGGGATCACTACTAGTCTGGGCCACCAGGACACTATAAGCAGTCCAAAACACTGTTATATTTCACACAAAGCCTGTTCAACGAGCTTATGACGCTGTGAACCTCTAATAAGGACCACCCGTGCCGCTTAAGTGATCAGAGCAACGTTTTACCAAATAAGGCTTTGAAACA
>NW_024745046.1:0-17799 GCF_018991925.1 Homarus americanus
TCACCGAGCTCTGTGCCTGAGTCCCAATCCTCTCATCAGAGTGAAATACAGCCATTTCATTGAATTACGCCCATAATGCCTTATTTAAGTCTTTTGTTTGTAATTAAAAAGGAACGAAAAAAATAGTTTCCTGCAATTAGTACGACTGTATGGAGGAAAGACTTATTATTTTATTTTTTTACAATATATACCTATTCCTGGCTCAATACGCCTGGCGCATGAAAAATCGAAAAAAAATATGAGAAGAAGTACTTTGTTTCTCAGCAGTTAGAGACATCACATCTAAACATAAAACAAATGCTTCTCGAAAAGATTGTGGAAAGAAGACATGCCTTCTCTCAACATACACAGCAGCTTCCAGTCGACAAGCTTGGTTTTCAATGGACTTGTGCAGCCGTTCATCGATGCTGTATTCCTTTATGGAAGTTGGAAAATAAATCTCTGAAGAGATTTCTAGAGAAATACACCAAGGAAAGTGTACCAAGTGAAGCTACATAACAAAAGAGTTATGTAAACCCTACCTTTGATAATATCATGCAGAAAATAATACGCCACCCAAGGTACTGCTGAAGGTGGGCTAAAGACCACAACACAACACAACACAACACAGCACGGTTTTAATATTTTACAAACAACAATAACAAGTTAATCTCGTCTGTTAATAATAATAGCTTTTAAACTTTCCAACATTCAGTGACGTCATCGGAAGAATTCGTGAGATCAACATTATATTTGGATTTACTTTGAGGAAAAAAACATAAGATAATTTGAAATACAAAGCTAAAAAAAATATTAAAATAATCTACACATCCACCATGACGGCCGGACAAGTAACCCCCCCCCCCCCGGCGGTCATATAACTGGTGAATCTAAATGGATACAATTTACAGCTACACATATGAGGATGTTCAGAGTAAAGAAACATTACAAAGTTTGAGACATAACAGCACTTACCTGTCACTCACATACCAGGCCAAGCGACTAATAATACACAGTCCTTCTCTCCAACACACCGCCAGTGAGAGCTCTTGAACACCTACTCAACCTACCAATTGAAAATTACATCACATAGACCATCTACACTGATGGCTCTCTAAAGACGTGTGTGAGAAGGCAGAAAGGGCTCTCAGTGTGACTCAACCTAATGACAATATAGAAGGAGTTAAAATCAATGGAAGAAATTGAATTAGTTGCCAGACTCGGGGCCACAAGACTTAAGACAATACCGCTGACCGTATCATCATCACTGACGCCTTATCTTCACTACTTGCACTTGACGCCCTAGGCTTAAGCTGTCACCAATAGGAACCCTTAAAACTGTAATCAGGAAATAACTTGCTGATTAATTAGAAGACAGTAGACAATTGGAAACAGGAACTAGTCAATCCACTGATTACCATGGTGAGATGTATCAAGTGAAACATGTATATGGGGCAAGTATCAAGATCACAAGATGTTGTAATCGCTAGACTAAGGTTAGGATATAAGTACCTCTGGCAGTATGTCCCTCAGGCAGATGTGAACAAGACTTAATGTTAGGTGTGTGGCCAGACATATGGCCACACACTCTAGCACTACGTCCTCGACTGTGTGAAGATAGAACCTTTTTGTGACAGACACTGTAATGTGCTTGAATGCCTTTCATGAAGATGTGAATAACAATATATATAAAGTATGCCTCACACTGCAGTATGCCCCCTCACACGGGTATGGAGTCAACTTCTTTGTCCACAAGTAAACAAACAATATACTGGAAATACCTCGTAGCATTTAATGGCATAATAATCCTGACCACGGGGGACTGTTATACACACCATTAAGTGACCTCTATTCTGTAAACTTTTTTGTGCTGCCGCCCACAGGAGGAGTATAGGGTGCACAACAAACTAGCCGCTGTCTGTAACAAAATGCATTCAATTCAGTCCGGTGGTGGTTGCTAACACGTCCATGAGCCTATGGAGTACCATCGTCGTGTGTGTGTGTGTGTGTCAGTTTATAGTGATGTAAGAACCTTTTCCTCACCAAAACATTCTTTTAGCTCCCCGTAACTCCTCTCCTCCTCCTCCCTCATCATAGCTCTCCCTCTCCCTCCTCTTCCTCCCTCTCCATAAATCTCCTCCCTCTCCAAAACTCTCTTCTCCTTTTCCCTCCCCTATAATTCATCTCCTCCTCCTCCCTCAAAACCACATCCTTCAAGAAGTATAAAGATGTTTACACCAAATCCTCTCTCTCTCTCTCTCTCTCTCTCTGGCAAGGATGTAGTTCGTCACCTTTTCACTTGTTTAATCAATCTTGCGTCACTTCTCACATGTCGAGCGTATTTAAGTCAAGAGGAAATCTGCCATTTTTTCCCCAGGTGTTGTGTCTGCCACTCTATATACTCGTAGGTCTGTGTCTGCCACTCTCAGTACGTCTCAGAGTGCCACAAGCCTTCCTTCTCTATCAATGCCATTATTGATGCCAAAGACGTTCTCACTTTTAGCTTTGGTCATTCTAAT
This sequence comes from Homarus americanus, assembly GCF_018991925.1. Taxonomy (NCBI): domain Eukaryota; kingdom Metazoa; phylum Arthropoda; class Malacostraca; order Decapoda; family Nephropidae; genus Homarus; species Homarus americanus. The sequence goes on from NW_024745046.1 coordinate 2,499, forward strand.
ATGTCTTTGATCATTCTCCCTTTAATTATTTTGTCATTCTGACTCGTATATCTTTAACACTAGCTTATTTTTCATCATTCTAACCCCTAATCATTCGCCATTCTAACTTTACTTTTGGTCAATTTATTCTTGACTTGTGATCATTCTAGTACCAGACAGCTACCAAACAGGGAGGTACTACCGCTTGGGAAGATATTGGAAGCATAATGTGTTATGTAATGGTAGACTCTGCTGTCATATGTGACCAAGTCCCAGGTTGCTCATCTGACTTTCTACCTCATTTACACACAATTGCAGGGTTTCAAGTGTTTCTCTTACTTGGACAACACAACATACATATATTGTTTCTCACTCTTGATCTTTTTTTTCATTTTTGTATTTCTTTATTATTATTATTATTATTATTATTATTATTATTATTATTATTATTATTATTATTATTATTATTATTATTATTATTATTATTATTATTATTATTATTATTATTATTTTCGCCCCCCAGGCCCCGATGTGGGTTAGTGACCTGTGCCCGGGTGGGTTAATCCCCGTAAAAAAACAAAAAACAAACATCATTCTACTCCTGACTTGTGATCATTCTAGCACCTCATCATTCTCCCCAACGCAATAAACACCAGTTCTCCAACTCAACAACCATTCTAACGTATCCTAACTATCTTTTATAATCATTCTACCTCTCTTCCTCACTTCTCTCTCACCAATATAATCATTCTCTCATCTGTGTTCACCTGTGCTCACCTGTGTTCACCTGTGTTCACCTTTTATGTAGCTCACCTGCCTCTTAACACTGGCGAGAGTCTTAAATTATTCTCTGTTGTTTTCTTTTTTATTCTAATTTTATTCATCTCGTTTACGTATTTTTAGGGAGGGTCGTTTATTGGGGGTCGGATTTTGGGGGGGTCGTTCTTCGGGGGTCGTATTTTGGGGGGTCGTTTTTTGGAATTGCATTTTCAGGGGTTCCGTTTTTTCGGATGGGACGTTTTGGAGATTGATTTTTGGGGAATATTTTCGGGGGGGGTTCGTTTTCGGAGGGGTCGTGTTTGGGGGGTCGTTCTTGGGGGGTTCGTATTTTTGGGGGGTCTTTTTTTTAGGGGGGTCGTTTTTTGGGGAGTCGTTGTTCTTAGGGGGTCGTATTTTTTAGGGGGGGTCGTTTTTTGTGGGGGGATCGTTTTTGTTTATTTTATCATGTTGATGTTTTGTATTTTGGTCTGTACGTTTCACCAGGACTATTACTATTCATTCACCAGTATCAGGGTACACAGTCTTAGAGTCTAGTGACCACGGTCTGCCAACAATGACCTCATCTTCCTGCTCCTGCTCTTCCTGCTCCTGCTCTTCCTGCTCCTGCTCTTCCTGCTCCTGCTCTTCTGCTCCTGCTCTTCCTGCTCCTCCTTTCTTCCTCCTTCTTACTCTCCCACACATTCATCAGAGAGAGTGTGTGTGTGTGTGTGTGTGTGTGTGTGTGTGTGTGTGTATAAAAAGATTAAAGGCAGGTTGGTCTGTATTTGCCTCTTCTGTTCTTGCTGTACCAGGAAATTAGATCTTGGGGAGTGACAGTGAGGGTCAGGGCGTTACAGTGAAGGTCAGGGCGTTACGGTGAGGGTCAGGACATTACGGTGAGGGTCAAGACATTACGGTGAGGGTCAGGGCGTTACGGTGAGGGTCAGGGCGTTACAGTGAAGGTTAGGGCGTTATGGTGAGGGTCAAGGCGTTACGGTGAGGGTCAAGAGTTACGGTGAGGGCTGGAAGTTACGTAGGAAGGTTAAAGGTAAGGGATGAGATTTCGTCTTGGCTTCATGTTTATAGGAGGAGAGAGAGAGAGAGAGAGATCAGGTTATGGAAGTCTGTGTAGTAATTTATAGTGTCTGTTTACTGTGTGTTTTGGGGCTTCGTGAGAGCTGATGTGACCATATGTATACTCTCTATCTCTCTCTCTCTCTCTCTCTTGGTTGCTTTCTCTCTATATAGCTATCTATATCTTCTTTATTTTTACTTCTCTTTGTCTCTTGTCTCTCCCTTTCTCTCTACGTCTCTCTCTCTGCCGCATTATTTCTCATTTGCTTTCTCTCTCTCCCTCTCTCTCTCTCTTTCTGTCTCTCTCTTTCTCTCTTTCCGTCTGTTTATGTTTGTCTCCCCTTCTCTCCTCGTGTCTCTCCCTTCCTCTCTCCCCATCTCTGTCTCTATCTCTCTCTCCCTCTCTCTACACAGTTCTGAGGATCATGGATCAGTATCGTCTCTCTCGTCATCACTTTTGTCACACGATTCGCCAAACTTATTTTATTTTCCTTTGAGAACGATGGCTTAACTTTTTCGTCCTGAGGGGCCCACTGCAGTACTGTCAAATGTCGTCCCTGTTTCTACCCCTCCAGGTTAATGTTTGGATTTATCTGGGGAAATATTTTTAGCTTTTCGGTTTTTTCCCCTCAATTGTTTCGATTTTTAGGGGAAATTTATGAGTTTTAGGGGAAATTTGTGAGTTTTAGTGGAAATTTATGAGTTTTAAGGGAAATTTTTGAGTTTTGAGCGGGTAAATTTCTTTGTGTTTTATTATACTAATTGAATTTATTGAAACAGATGAGATACCTTTATTTTTAACAACTCGTAAGGGATATCAGACTGTGTCGTGTCGGTGTCGTGTCGGTGTCTTGTTGTTTTGTTTTGTGTCGTCGTGTCGTGTCGTGTTTATATACCGGAGGGAGTATGACAACTCTTTCCTCACCGCGCCTCTTCTCATACACGGACGGCCACAAGACTGATCCAAACTTTAGTGTCTTCAATGATATTTCTCTTTACAACTTTTTTCATTTTCACGAAACTATTCAAACACCCTTTCTTATCTCCCTTCTTTCATCTCCCTCTCTCTCTTCTTCTTCTTCCTCCCTTCCTCTCTCTCCCCATCCCTCCCACCCTTCCTCCCTTCCTCTCTCTCTCCCTTCCTCTCTCTCCCCCTCCCTCCCTTCCTCCCACTACACACAATAAACTCCCCCAACCGCGTCTCTTGACTCCCCCCAGAACAGGTATTGGAATAGTTTAGTCTCGGGTACTGACTGGAGACGAGTGTTGTAGTGTCCTATAGTAACAACAACATTATTAACAACATCAACAATAACAACAACAGCCACATCATCAACAACAACAACATTAACATAAACATCATAATCAACAACATCAAAAACAATGACAAAAACAACAACAAAAACCTCAACAACAACAACACAGACAAAAACAATAACAAAAACAACAACACTTAAATTCTTCCCATGACATAAATAAAAATTAATTAAACACTACAATTTTCCCATAATAATAATCCCCTTAACACCCAGGACCATCCACCACCACCCAGGACCATCCACCACCACCCAGGACCATCCACCAACACCCAGGACCATTCACCACCACCCAGAACCATCCACCACCACCCAGGACCATTCACCACCACCCAGGACCATCCACCACCACCCAGGACCATCACACCACAGGTTATCCACCACCACCGGATATCCACCACCACCCAGGACCATCCACCACCACCCAGGACCATACAACACCCAGGACATTTCCTTGGGCCATACACACACCACAGGACCATCCACCACCACCGGACCATCCACCCCACCGCAGGACCATCCACCAACAGGACCATCCACCACCACCCAGGACCATCACCACCACCCAGGACCATCCACACACAGGATACATACCAGCCCAACACCCAGGATAATTCACCTACTAGGACCCCATCCACACCACCCAGGACCATCCACCACCACCAGGACCATCCACCACCACCCAGGACCATCCCACCACCACCCAGGACCATCCACACCACCACCCAGGACCATCCACCACCACCCAGGGACCATCACCACACGGGACCATCCACCACACCCAGGACCATTCTGCACAACCCAGGACCATCCACCACCACCCGGGACCATCCACCAACACCAGGACCATTCACCACCACCCAGGACCATCCACCACCACCCAGGACCATCCACCACCACCCAGGACCATCCACCACCACCCAGGACCATCCACCAATACCCAGGACCATCCACCACCAACCAGGACCATCCACCACCACCTAGGACCATCCACCACCACCCGGGACCATCCACCACCACCCAGGACCATCCACCACCACCCAGGACCATCCACCACCACCCGGGACCATCCACCACCACCAGGACCACCCTACGGGACCATCCACCTGCAGGACCATCACCACCACCCAGGGACCATTCCACCTACGGGACCATCCACCACCACCCAGGACCACCACAATACCCAGGACCATCCACCAACACCCAGGACCATTCACCACCACCCGGGACCATCCACCACCACCCAGGACCATCCACCACCACCCAGGACCATCCACCACCACCCAGGACCATCCACCACCACCCAGGACCATCCACCACCACCCGGGACCATCCACCACCACTCTTAACAGACACACGTTCATTTAGTTTGAGGCAAGAACTCAATTGGGTCGTTTGGGCATGGTAGAGAAGCCGGTGTGGTGTGGTGTGGTGTGGTGTGGTGTGGTGTGGTGTGGTGTGGTAGGTGGTGTGGTATGGCATGGGTGGTAAGGAGTGGGTGTGGTGTGGTGTGAGATGGGTGGCATAGGATAGGTCATCAGTGCCACCTAATGATATCTTCTACACCTGGGGAAGCCTTAATGAACCCCACAGGTACCCGTTAGGTAATGAATCACACCTCTTCATATAAATCATCTTACCTTCACCGTCTTATTTCTTAATTAAGGTATGTTGTTACAGGTAAGTCTCTCTCTCTCTCTCTCTCTCTCTCTCTCTCTCTCTCTCTCTCTCTCTCTCTCTCTCTCTCACTTTAGTTTTAACTCTATTTTATGACCTAATAATTTTTGAGGGCGATGCTTCCGTTGTACAGTTTACCAACACCAGCATCCTGTAGTGCTAGTGCTGTAGTGTACACTCTTCATCCACCACTGTGCATCCTTCATCCACCACTGTACATCCTTCATCCACCACTGTACATCCTTCATCCACCACTGTACATCCTTCATCCACCACTGTACATCCTTCATCCACCACTGTACATCCTTCATCCTCCACTGTACATCTACCATCCTACATGTACAGTCAGTCAACACAGTATCGTGTCTGTCTCTCAGTCAGGTAACACTTAATCTATCAGAGCTTCAAGAGTCAGGTGAGGTCATTATCCTCAGGTAACATACCGGTGATTGGAGAAACGAAAGGTTAGGTTAGTTTAGTTTAGGTTAAGTCACTTCCGGTTATGTTAGGTTAGGTTAGGTTAGTTTAGGGATTATTCGTCATTTAAAATATGAAGGGAAGAAATGACAAAGAGGTGGATTTTAAACTATCAAGTCATTATCAGGGTAGATAGTTCCCTTTAGCCATTGTTACTACTATCATTACGACTACAGGTACAACTTCTAGTCCTGCTGCTCCATGTACTACTTCTACTAATACTATTAAGAGACAAATACAAAATACCATATTGTGGAAATTATCAAAACTTTCATAAGCAAAAATATCAAAAGGAAAGTTGTTTTTAATCATTCAAGTCAGACCAACACGACTCTCCCAGATGCTCAGTTGACTTCCTTGTAAGAGGGAGAGAAAGAAAGATCAAGTCACACTCATCCAAAAGTCAAAGACCTCCGAGGCACTTGAGAATGAGAGAGACGAGTTCGTTGACAAAACCAGAATCGTTTAGAAGTGAGAGGAATTCACTCAGGCAGTCATGAATCCCTTGTGTAGTGAGGAAGGATTTATAGTCTTAGTCCTGCAGTCATTATTAAACACTCACTGGGGCTCAAACCTTCTGGTGTGACACGTATGATGGAAGACACTTCAAGGGAACACAAGGTAAAATGACAGCAATAATGTCACCTATTATGAATATTTTGTTTTAATGTTTTATGAAGTGAACAATATCGTGAACAAACAGGTGTCAAGTGTTAGGATATATTTACAAAGTTCATTTTATATTCCAGGTTACATTGTAGATCCTTAATTAATGTTGCATAAACATTAGTTATTTTGGGTCGACTGTTCACGCTGTTTATATCGTGTACCTCAAAATAGACCACACAATAACTTTCTTTTGGTAATTTCAGGTAACTACAGGTGCGTTAACTAATGACGAACAAGCTAATTCTGCGTTATTATTCCCTCAGTATTTAAATCTTCATCCACTGCCTAAGAAATTACTAAATTACATTCTTACCTTCAGCATTAATTATTCACTGTAGTAAGTAATCCAATCCAGAGTGTAACTTACTGATAACACTTATCTTTTACAAACTTTAATATCATCCACTGTAGGTGCAGGTCAGAGGTAGGTCTGGAGGCTACTGTAGGTGCAGGTCAGTGGTGTTTTACTGTAGGTACAGGTCAGTGGTGGGTAAAAGTAGGTGCAGGTCAGTGGTGGGTAACTGTAGATGCAGGTCAGTGTTAGGTCTGGAGCTACTGTAGGTGCAGGTCAGTGGTGAGTTACTGTAGGTGCAGGTCAGTGGTGTGTCTCGAGGCTACAGTACTTGCATGTCAGTGGTGGGTTACTGTCAAATACTGTCAAGAGGTGTGAACAGCTTCCATATGGAGAGGATCTTTAATTGAAGTCTAATGTGTCACTTCACAGAGAGAAGGACGATGCATGAGGGGAGCAGGCCGCAGCTGCTTGCATGACAGTCCTTGGATAAAAAAACCCGCATGAGAAGCTACGTGCTGAGGGGGTAATATGTCATGTACGGACCTTCTTAGGCAACTCTTGCGTGTGTTCAGGTGTTCCGTGTGTTTAGGCGTTCCGTGTGTTTATGCGTTCCGTGTGTTCAGGTGTTCCGTGTGTTCAGGCGTTCCGTGTGTTTATGCGTTCCGTGTGTTCAGGTGTTCCGTGTGTTCAGGTGTTCCGCGTGTTCAGGCATCCCGTGTGTTTAGATGTTGCATATGTTCAGGCGTTCCGTGCGTTCAGCTGTTCCGTGTGTTCAGGTGTTCCGTGTATTCATGCGTTCCATGTGTTCAGGTGTTCCGTGTATTCATGCGTTCCGTGTGTTCAGGTATTCCGTGTATTCAGGCGTTCCGTCCGTTTAGGTGTTCCATGTGTTCAGGAGTTCCGTGTGTTTAGGCGTTCCGTGTATTCAGGTGTTGAGCGTATTCATGCGTTCCGTGTGTTCAGGTGTTCCGTGTTCTGGTGAAATTTCCATTTCCGTGTGTTTAGGTGTTCCGTGTGATCATGTATTCAGGTGTTCCGTGTGTTCAGGCGTTCCCTGCCTTAGGTATTCTGTGTTTTCAGGTGTTCCGCGTGTTCAGGTGTTCCGTGTGTTCAGGTGTTCCGTGTTATAGTATTCCGTGTGCTCAGATGTTCTGTGTTACGTATGTTCAGTTGTTCTGTGTATTCAGGCGTTCCGTGTGTTTAGGTGTTCCGTGTGTTCACGTATTCAGGTGTTCCATGTGTTCAGGCGCTCCGTGAGATTAGGTGTTCCGTGTTATCATGTATTCAGGTGTTCCATGTGTTTTGAAACGTTCAAATTGTGTATCCTGAGTGTGGGTGGTACATTTAGGTGTTTAAGTATGTGTTCCGTGTTATAGTATTCCGTGTGCTAAGGTGTTCCATGTGTTCCGTGTTCAGGTGTTCCGCGTGTTTAGGCAGTCAATGTCTGAGGAGTAATGCATACACACGTTTTGTGCCCTAGTAAAATCAGTGTGTGTGTGTGTGTGTGTGTGTGTGTGAATACAGTAATATGAAGCACCTTAATACTAAAAGACCCATTTTCTTATATAATCATGTACTGTATTATTTTCTTGTCATACGCACAACTCTTACACCCACATGGGGCTAAATGGCCCCCTTAAGCTAGTTTGCCATTGGGTTGTGCTTGTAGCGTAGTATTTCTAAGGCAGAAGTCGAAATTTAACTTAACCTGACGGGCTCCCTCTAACTGAAGGTCTTCCGTCTTGTGAGCACACGAGACCTCAGTCGATATGAAGAGTATTTTATTACAATGTATCAAAAACTTTACCAGGATGTGCAAATAACATCTGAACGTAAATACGAAGTAAACACAGAATAAATAAACACATAAGTTACTTGAAAGCACATAACACCTAAGGACAAGGAACACATCAACACAGCAACACCTCAAACATCTCAACGACCTCAACAGAAAAAAACTCAAACAAGAAACACTATAAGAACAAGGAACATATCAACATAGCAACACCTCACACAAGGTACACCTCAACACACAAGAGCAACTCAAACAAGGAAAGTTTCAATGCAAAAGAACACCTAAACACAAAAAAATGAAACGAGAAACACCATAATAACAAGGAACATATCAACACAGCAATACCTCAAACAAGAAACACCTTAATCCATAGGAATACATCAACAAGAAACATCTTAAAACACAGGAACACTTCAACAGGCAACATGTCAACCCATGCAAGTTACCCAAAGCAGTAAACATAAGCACGACACATTGAAAACTCAGACCTAAAGCAAGTGAGCGAGTGACTTTGTGTTACGTATTGGTGGTACGGAACTACAGGGGATTTGGGTCCTATAAAAAACAGCTGATAATACAGGTACAAAGATTGTTATTAGTGAATGATATTTATATTGATGAATGTTCCTCATAACAACCAACACTGTCTTATTTCACTCTGGCAAGATACGATACTAAAAGCAAATACATTTCCTAATCACCCCAGAGGTTCAAGATGGTATACTGTACTCTGCTTAAATAAAAATATATGACTGACGATAAAAGTACATACGAAAAACAAGAATAATTCACAATTAATTAAAAAAACAAAACAATACCACGACCACCCAACAGATATACAATAACACCTTTCTCCTTGTAGTAAAATTAGTAGAAACACTACTACGAAACAATCACACACCACTTACTCGGTAGAATTAATGACAGTCATGTGGCCGCAAATATAGCGATATGAGTGGCTACGAAAAAGTTACGATGGTATTTACTTAGGCAGCAAGTCAAGATGATGTCGCATCAATGAGGACAACTGCATGAGCTGTTCAATGAATGGAGACGGTGTATCCTTTACAACATTGCAAAATAAAATTCTAATCTATTAGCCGACAGGATACATCAGTGATTTTTGTATTCAGGCATGGAAACCCTACCTCTAGAAAGATCTAACACCCATAGAAAAGGTGCAACCAAGATGATTCTTTAACTATGCCATCTCGATTATCCAAGTAAACTAAGGGCCTCAAGACGAACAACTATTCAGAAAAAAGCCCAATAGAACAGATCTCATTAAAACAATTAAAATCTTGAAAGGGACAACACGAAGGGACAACTTCAAGCTCACCAAGCTATCATGCAGAACGAACACAAGGAAATACTTCTTCACATAGAGTGACAGAGAGAGATAGATCATAGGATGAATCAGAGCAAAATAACAAAAATTATGAATCATTGGAGATTCTACACAGGCCTGATATTCCTTGACATTAGGTAAAGAAGAGGCACACAATAAACTACCCCATATTAAGGACAGCCACGGGTCTTACAGGACACGACAGAGCACGGCACCTCCAGATATCTTGAATTACGAATACAACAGCCGAGGACACCTGACTATGTTAATCATTTACTGCTGTTCATTTTACACTTGGAGCACCACTACTACAATTATATGTTAATATTACTTAAGCAATATAAAACAAAATCTGTCCTGAAAGGTATATTACCTTTTTTTATTGGAGATGAAAGATATTTTTTCAGTTACGAGAAACTTCACCTCCTTGAGCTTCAGTCTGAGATTTTTACAAGTCACTGTTCTTCTTCAACTATAAGTCTCTTGGTGATAATTTATCCTCTGTTATGTGCTCTATTCAAAATGTTCCAAGTTTTTACAAACTGGAGTCGAGTACAAGAGATTTTGTTTTGTTTTTTCTGAGCGAGAAAACACACATAATATTAACGTTTATGACGTCATCAGCCAGGCTTGCTCTCATTGGTCGGAAGTTCTCGTCGAAAAAATTTGAATTTGGTTCATTATTGGAAATATTAATTAATCTTTAAAGCTTTAAAATCAGGTTATTACGGAAAATATGCACCTGTGCCCGGATAGGCTATTTACCGCAAAAACAAAACCGAAACCCAAACTGGCAACTACATGTTGGTTATGTCCATGTTTCATAAGATCAGGAATAATTGTTTAATATTCTGTATGTACTGTATATGCCTTCACTGACTTACTCTTTATAATAGCTCATCTTCTATTCTTTCTTAATTATGATTCATAAAAACTACAAGCATAGCAACTATTCAAAAGTTATGGAACGAATAGTTACATATTTTTTTTTTGTACGAATTAAAGAGTTAAATCAAAATTCCTAAGTACCGACATAACACAGCGAGGATGTTTCTATATAAATGAATTTAAAACTAATACTCTCTACGATAAACAAATTTGTTATATTCAAGCAATAAAAATAAATGATAATTCAACTAGGAATGTATCAGATCTTTCAGCTGTTTTTAATTTTGATTACAAACTAAAACAATAGTCGTGATTCATGTCGATAAGTTATCAATAAATTAAAAAACAAGACAAAAGAGATTATTAATAACAAAATCATTGAATAAGTTGAATACACTTAACTGTATAGTTCTTATTTTCCGTAATAATCTGATATTAAGCTGTACAGAATAATTAATATCTCCAATAATGAACCAACTTATAAGTTTTCGACAAGAACTTGTGACCAATGAGAATAGGCGAGGCTGATGACGTCAAGAACTTGTGACCAATGGTAATAGGCGAGGCTGATGACGTCGACGTCATAGTGTGTGTGTGTGTGTGGGTGTTTCTCGATTAGAAAAAAGATACAATCTCGTGTACTTGAACCATTACAAAAAACAAAAAAATTAATATTTTAAGCCGTTGACATTAATGAAGATAAGTTGTCACCGAACGACTAAATTGTTGAAGATTTTAGTAAAAAGGAGAAAATTTCCTTTTGAACTTCTCTGACTGACACTTCACAAGGTGTTGTTTCTCAACGCTGAAACAACTCCCATCATCTATAAAATATACACAAGGTAAGATACGTTTTCGGGAAAGAAATTTATATGGTATAATAAACTAGGACTAATAATGGTGATAATAGGGTATTTATGATCGAACAGTAGTTGGGGCTGAAACTGAAAATTTACCGATAATATAATAGTTCTTTCTTGGGAGAATCAGGTTGTTTCCCATATTGAAATTCAATTTTTAAGGTAACGCGATATTAAAAGTTGGTATAAATCGAATGGCGGTGTTGACTGAATAATTACCGTATTTAGTTATAGATAAATGCAGTATTAGAGTTCAGGTGGAAAATGAAAGGAATTATCAGCAGTAAGAGGTTAACGTAGGTTACGCCGCCTACACCTGTCCTCCCCTGCCTCCACCTGTCCTCCCCGCCTTCACCTGTCCTCTCTCTCCCATTTGTCCTCCCTCCTCCTCACTCTCTCCCCTTCCCCTCCCTCTTCTTTCATCCTTCCCTCCCTAACAACATGTTCAACAGTGATTATTAATCCCATAAATTGACATAAATTCTGATGATGGGAAGGAGAGGAAGGAAAGGTCTTATTCTCATAACAAACAATCAAACATTCTTTAGATGGAAAATTCACCAAACTCAGCATTTTAAACCTACTATTTTTCCCAATTTCTTCCTTGAGTACATATTTTTCCAGGGATGAAAACACACAATTCGCCTCGCAAATAACTCAGTCTCAACCTATTCCAACTTCATTGAACACAAGAGATGAAACTTACCTTCAGATTTACTAATAGAAACTAGAACATTTTCCCCAATGTCTAGAACAATGATAAAGAGTTCTATATAATTTCTGATCGTTGTGGACAAGTGTAATTACCAACATCATTAAGTGTTTTAAAGACTTCAGCTGTATGTCTACACTGTCTACAGTATGTATATTGTTTGTACAGTACGTGCTGAATCATTGTGAACATGTAATACGATTTTACTAAATATCTATCTGAACAACGATGTATGTATGTATGTATCCAGGCACTCTAGCTTAACTCTCAGCTCACAGCGTAAGGAACGTTTGCTGCCTCACCGACTCAAACACGAGACGGTTTTTCTTCACTCTGGGGACACGAGATGAGATCATTTACCCTATCGAGGCCCGCAAAGTGAGGAACATTTTCCCACCTAATGTGTGTAAACTTTCTCACACTTTCTCACCTTAAACAACAGAGTGAGAGAGACGGTGTGTGTGTGTGTGTGTGTGAGTGTAAACTTAACAATAATAAAATAAAGTACCACGTCAGATAATTACGTCAAGAATCAAACAGAAGTTAAATTTCAAGAGACAAATGAGATTCACTGAGCGAAAAACTAATTAAAAACTAAAATGTAAAGTTTCACGAATTGTCATAAAAAATAAAGAGATGATTGATAATAACTAGAGATCCATGAAATTAGATCCAATCAGAGTAGACAGATTGAATTATGAACAGCGACCGACAACATTTTTAGGTGACCTTAAATCTAGCGATTAAAGTTATCTTAAACTGAGTGATGGCAACCCTACCATACAGTACATCATACGAGTAACAATACATACATACACAACAAGACAAAGACATCATACACAGGAGCGGCCTCGTTATACACCATACACAACACTGTATACTCGTACTATACTGTACACTGGTGTATAAAGAAAATGTTGTTGACTCTTTTTGGTTTATAAAATAGAAATAAACAACTTGAGATAAATAAAACTGTGACCCGTTTTCACAGCCATACCTCGCTCACCGGGCCAGACACTATACCTACGGCCAAACTTAACTTAACCTAACCTAACCTAACCTAACTTAACCTAACCTAACCTAACAATCAAGTGGTGATATTTATAAACTACATTCCCGATGAACTTCAAAATAAATCGTAACTTAATTATTTTGGGTGTAAGAAATAACCAAAAACAATTTACGGACAAAACGTTGATGTATTGAAGTAAAAGTTCGTAATTATAGGGGAAATTGTCCTATATATAAAGGTAAGATTTAGTAATGAGTAAAGATCCTATGCACGAATATGTAAAACCTGAAATATTAAATAGAAAAAGATTTGACTCAATGTGACTCCTAAGTACGTAGAGAAATAAGTGTAAGAGAATGAGTAGAACAAAATAACAATACGGGGGGGGTGTTAACTTATAAGGGATAAATGACCAACACGATAAAGACACAACTAACATGTAATACACAGAATAGGAGGGAGGTGTACATGGTTTATGACAAGAAGCTTCACTACCTCTGTTGTTGACCTACCTACACACACACACACACACACACACACACACACTCTCCGGCACCATATGAAATTTTCGTTTTTAAATACATAACATAACTGTCCACCTGTATCATCATTACCTGGGCGAAACAATTTGGTGGTCTGGCCAAAGGAATTAAGAATAATGGAACATGCATTACAATCCTCGAAGATAAAATTACTTCGTTAGTAATTACGTTACCTGGTGGTGTTAACGACCAATTGGCACGCAAACGTAATTAACAGGATAACAAGGCGGGAACATGTTCTACTCTGGTTTATTTTCAGATTACTGTTGATATGTGTAGTGAAGTGGGAGGATCTTACAGTAAGGTGAAGATTGTTAGTCCGTATTACGCGCTCACACACACACACACACACACACTTGATGTTACGTAACTATTTTGTTAATTATTTCTCAATAGTTTATACATATTTAACAACATAAGGGGAACTATCGTACAAAGTTATATTACTGGTGTTTAATTCAGAAGTTTGAAGTTATGTCAGATCGCTTGAGAGAACTCATTTTACCACCTCAGAGAGAGAGTCTGTCTGTGTCACGTGATGGTAAACATGTTATATAAGGTTAGGAAAGCTGAAATACTTATTAAAGTGATATGTGATAAATAACATTGATTAATCAGCTATGTTATTCAGAAACACATAAATAATGTGTAGCGATAAACATATACAAAAACTATATATTTTCTTTTATTGGTGATATGTCGTTATATAGACAATGTGATCGTTTAATATGTCGTAATATAACACTGTAATCGTTTAATATGTCGTAATATAACACTGTAATCGTTTAATATGTCGTAATATAACACTGTAATCGTTTAATATGTCGTAATATAACCACAGTGTAATAGTTTAAAATTTATGAAAACTTAATACCTTAATTCAGCCAAATGCCATAAGAGAGACGAGACCTGTCAGACAATAAGCCTGATTGAATAATTTCCTCAGTATCATACAAGTGAACCAAACTTGGAAACTACACAACTACAGTATCACTCAATGACTTATTTTACACTATATCTACTACCACCTAACATTTCTATATCAGTTCAACAACCATCACTCAACCTTGTTCCATTTTATTTAAAGTTCGTTAATCAATAAGAGGAATTATTATCACAACACAAGCATTCATTAATCAGTCTCCATTGTGAATCATTTTGCTGGGGTGTGTGGGAGGATTACGCTGGATAATAACTTTAGTGTTTTGTATATCCAGAAGAATATTAACTCCAGCTTACTCCAACTAATAACAAACTAATCTAACACAGCTAACCCTAATCAATCCTTCTAATAGAAAAATCTACTAACATCCTTCGCCCTTCATAAACATATTTAACACTATTACAGACAGACAGACCAGACACACACACACACACACACACACACACACACACACACACACACACACTAAACCATAAATATTATATGGAATTTATAAATATAACTGGTCACTCTCATATACTTTACAACGCAGCTGACGAAATAGTACACCTGTAACGTTCTGTCAGGGCTCAGGTCGAGGCTCCTCCTTACTGATCATCTATACGTGTGTGTGTGTGTGTGTGAGATGTTTCCTAGTATGTAATAAAAAAGGCGGGGATCCGCTTTTGAATTTTGCCACATACAGCGGCTAGTTTATTGTGCACCCATATTCATCCCATGAACGGTAGCGTAGGCAGATTATAGTTAAACAGTAGAAGTCAGAATATTATGGCACTGAATGTTAAAAACAATGTATTTCCAAAAAATTATTTGTTTAGTTCTGTACAGTACATCACCCTCTCCCTCAACCTGCCTTTATTCAATAAATTATTTGTTCCCTCGTTCTAACAAGAGATACACGATAACATATCCTATTTGAAGATAAAAATACACTGTCCAGGAAGAGTCATAACAA
>NW_024745047.1:0-12500 GCF_018991925.1 Homarus americanus
AGATGGTGGTGCCTCCTGGGTGGGGAGACAACCTGGGCTGTGTACCTGTGGTGGTGCCTCTGGTGGGGGGAAGAACTAACTGGGCTGTACCTGTTGTGGTGCCTCCCTGAGTGGGGAGAACTACCTGGGCTGTGTGCCTGTGTGTGCCTCCTGGGCGGGGAGACTACCTGGGCAGCACCTGTAGTGGTGCCTCCTGGGTGGGGAGAGAGAACTACCTGGCTATGTACCTGTAGTGGTGACCTCCTGGGTGGGGAGAGGAACCACCCCTGGGCTGTGTACCTGTAGTAGTACCTCCATATAGGCGGGGGGGAAGAGAACACCTGGGCTGTGTGCCTGTGGTGGTGCTGCCCTCCTGGGTGGGGAGAGGAACTACCTGGGCTGTGTGCCTGTGGTAGTACCTCCTCGGGTGAGAGAGGAACTACCTGGGCGTGTGCCTGTGTGTGGGCACCTCCTGGGTGGGGAAGGAACTACCTGGGCTGTGTACCTGTAGTGGTGCCTCCCCTGGGTGGGGAAGAACTGGGCTCAATGTAACTGTATTGGTGCCCTCCTGGGTGGGGAAGAGAACTACCTGGGCTGTGTACCTGTGGTGGTGCCTCTTGGGTGGGGAGAGGAACTACCTGGGCTGTGTACCTGTAGTGGTGCCTCCTGGGTGGGGAGAGGAACTACCTGGTCTGTACCTGTTATAATACCTCCTGGGTGGGGGAGAAACTACTGGGCTGTGTACCTGTAGTGGTGCCTCCTGGGTGGGGAGAGGAACTACCTGGGCTGTGTGCCTGTAGTGGTGCCTCCGGTGGGAGAGAGAACTACCCTGGGCTGTGTACCTGTGGTGAACACTCCTGAGTGGGGGAAGGAACTACCTGGGCTGTGTGCCTGTAGAGTACCTCCTGAGGTGGGGAAGAGAACTACCCCTGGGACTGTGTGTGCCTGGTGGTGCCTCCTGGGTGGGGAGAGGAACTACCTGGGCAGTGGCCAGTGCTTACGCCTCCTGGAGTGGGGAGAAACACCTGGGCTGTGTGCCTGTAGTACCTCCTGGGTGGGGGAAGAACACCTGGGCTGTGTACCCCAGTGGTGCCTCTTGGGTGGGGGAAGAACACCTGGGCATGCCTGTAGTACCTCCTGGTGGGGAGAGAGAACTACCTGGGCTGTGACCTGTGGTGGTGCCTCCCTGGGGGGGAAAGGAACTACCTGGGCTGTGTGCCTGTAGTGGTGCCTCCTGGGTGGGGGAGAGAACTACCTGGGCATGTGCCTGTGGTGGTGCCTCTGGGTGGGGGGAGGAACTACCTGGGCTGTGTACCCTGTGGTGGTGCCTCTTGGGTGGGGGAGAGGAACTACCTGGCGCTGTGTACCTGTAGTGGTGCCTCCTGGGTGGGGAGAGGAACTACCTGGGCTGTGTACCTGTAATTGGTGCCTCTGGGTGGGGAGGAACTACCTGGGCTGTGTGCCTGTGGTGGTGCCTCCTGGGTGGGGAGAGAACTACTGGGCTGTGTGCCTGTGTGGTGCCTCCTGGGTGGGGGAGACGAACTACCTGGGCTGTGTGCACCTGTAGTGCCTCCTGGGTGGGGAAAGACTACCTGGGCTGTGTGTACCTGTGGTGGTGCCTCCTGGGTGGGGGAGAGGAACTACCTGGGCTGTGCACCTGGTGGTGCCTCCTGGGTGGGGAAGAACTACCTGGGCTGTGTAGCCTGTAGTGGTGCCTCCTGGGTGGGGGAGAGAACTACTGGGCTGTGTACCTGTAGTGGTGCCTCCTGGGGGGGAGAGGAACTACCTGGGCTGTGTGCCTGTGTGCACCTCCTGGGTGGGAGAGGAACTACCTGGGACTGTGGCCTGTATTAGTACCTCCTGGGTGGGGAGGGAACTACCTGGGCTGTGTACCTGTAGTGGTGCCTCTAGGTTGGGGAGAGAACACCTGGGCTGTGTGTACCTGTAGTGGTGCCTCCTGGGGTGGGGAAGGCACACCTAGCCTGACCTTAGTGGTGCCTCCTGGTGGGGGAAGGAACTACCTGGGCACCTGATGCCAGTGGTGTGCCTCCTGGGTGGGGGAGAGAACTACCTGGGCGCAATAGCCTGTACCTCCCTGGGTGGGGAAGAGGAACTACCCCTGGGCTGTGTACCTGTGGTGGTGCCTCTTGGGTGGGGAGAGAGCACCTGGCCTGGTTACCTGTAGTGGTGCCTCCTGGGTGGGGAGAGGAACTACCTGGGCTGTGTACTGTGTGGTGCCTCTGGGTGGGGAAGGGAACTACCTGGGCTGTGTACCTGTGTGGTACCTCCTGGGTGGGGAGAACTACCTGGGCTGTGTACCTGTGAGTGGTGCCTCCTGGGTGGGGGAGAGGAACTACCTGGGCTGTGTACCTGTAGTGGTGCCTCCTGGGTGGAGAGGAACTACCTGGGCTGTGTACCTGTAGTGGTGCCTCCTGGGTGGGGAGAGAACTACCTGGGCTGTGTACCTGTAGTGTGCCCTCCTGGGTGGGGAGAAGAACTACCTGGGCGTGTGCCTGTGGTGGCCTCCTGGGTGGGGAGAGGAACTACCTGGCCTGTGTACCTGTAGTGGTGCCTCCTGGGTGGGGAAGACTACCTGGGCTGTTTACCTGTAGTGGTGCCTCCTGGGTGGGGAGAGGAACTACCTGGGCTGTGTACCTGTAGTGGTGCCTCCTCTGGGTGGGGGAGAGGAACTACCCTGGCCTGTGTACCTGTAGTGGTGCCTCCTGGGTGGGGAGAGAACTCACCTGGGCTGTGTACCTGTAGTAGTACCTCCCTGGGTGGGGGAAGACTACCTGGGCTGTGTGCCTGTGTGTGCCTCCTGGGTGGGGGAGAGAGGACTACCTGGGCTGTGTACCTGTAGTGGTGCCTCTTGGGTGGGGGAGAAGGAACTACCTGGCCTGTGTACCTGTGTGGTGCCTCCCTGGGTGGGGAGAGGCTACCTGGCCTGGTTACCTGTAGTGGTGCCTCCTGGGTGGGGGAGAGGAAAACCTGGGCTGTGTGCCTGTAGTGGTGCCTCCTGGGTGGGGAGAGAACTACCTGGGCTGTGTACCTGTAGTGGTGCCTCCTGGGTGAGAGGAACTACCTGGGCTGTGTACCTGTGGTGGTGCCTCCTGGGTGGGGAGAGGCACTACCTGGCCTGGTTACCTGTAGTGGTGCCTCCTGGGTGGGGGAGAGAAGTACCTGGGCTGTGTGCCTGTGTGGTGCCTCCTGGGTGGGGAGAGGAACTACCTGGCCTGGTTACCTGTAGTGGTGCCTCCTGGGTGAGAGGAACTACCTGGGCTGTGTGCCTGTGTGTGCCTCCTGGGTGGGGGAGAGGAACTACCTGGCCTGGTACCTGTGGTGGTGCCTCCTGGGTGGGGAGAGGCACTACCTGGCCTGGATTACCTGTGGTGGTGCCTCCTGGGTGGTCAGAGGGGAGAGAGAGAGACTACCTGGCCTGTACCTGTGAGTAGTGCCTCCTGGGTGGCAGAGAGAGAGGCCACCTGACCTGGTTACCTGTGAGGTGGTGGTGATATGGTCAATAAACTTTCTCAACAGGACACCTTCATGGTGTTGTCATTACATGTACACTCATACCTGTATGCTGAACACCTTCTCCCCTCCTTCCCTCCCTTAATCATCTGTCCTTCTTCCCCTCCTCCTCCCCCCTCCCAACATTCCTGTCCTCTCTTCCCTCCTCCTTCCCTCCCTAATATTCCTCTCTCCTCCCTCTCACACACCCCCCCCCCCCCCAACACCCCCCCCCTTCCCCTTCAATCATTCACCTCTGCTTCTCTCCCCCCTCCTTCCCCTCCATAATCATTCTCCTGTCCTTCTCTTCTTCCTCCTCCTTCCCCTCCCCTTAACCATTCCTCTGTCCTTCTCTTCCCCCTCCTTCCTCCCCTTAATCATTCTCCTGTCTTCTTCCCCTCCTCTTCCCTCCCTTAATCATTCCTCTATCTCTTCTCCTCCTTCCCCCCCTTAATCATTCTCCTCTGTCCCTCCTCCTCCTCCCTTCCCTCCCTAACCATTCACTCTGTCCTCCCCCCTCCTCTCCCTCCCCTAATCATTCTCCTATACCCTCCTCCTTTCCTCCTCCCCTAATCCTCTTCCTCTCTCCTAATATTCTTTTCTTTCTGTCAGTTGATTCCCACCTCCCCCCCCGGCCATAGCTCTCGCATATGTCTAATGGAGAGGAGAGAGAGGAGAGTGAGAGAGAGAGAGACTAAGAATCTATTTTATTCATCTCAATCTTCAAAAGGTGTTTAAATTTGTTTGTTTACTCAGAGATGTTACGCGATTTCCCGCCAAAACACAGCTGTCGGCGGCTCTAACATTTGGTAGGGATTTAAATTTACGCGCCAAAGACGTAAACAAACAACCCTGGCTGTAGCAGAACCTCCTTTTTTTTCCTTATCTTTATAAATCTACAAAGAAAAAATACACAAATACAAAAAGCCAAAGTACAAAAATAAAAAAACAAAACAAAAACCCGACAAAAAACAAGAATTACGAAAAAAGGACCAGTAAAGCATTGTGTTTGTTTATGTTTAAGGTCTGACTCAACAAAAAAATGAATATATTTTCTGAGGGGAGGACGGCGGGGGGGGGGGTAGAGAAGAGGGGAGGGATAAACGAGGAGAGGGAGGAAGGGGAGAGAGGTAGAAGAGGAGAAACAGGAAAGAAATGATGGAGGGATGAGGGGAGGGAGTGAAGAAGGGGAAGCAGGAGGAGGGAAGGATGATGGAGGCGAGAGAAGGGGGAAGGAGGGGGGAGGCAGGAAACAAGGAGGGGAAGGGAGAAGGTGATGGAGAGGCAGGGGAGGAGGGGAAAGGGGGGAAGGGAGAGGAGAAGGTGATGGAGAGGCAGGACGAGGAGGGGGAAGGGGAAGGGGGAGGAGGAAGGGAAGGGGAAGGGGAGGGAGAAGGTGATGGAGAGGCAAACGAGGAGGAGGGCTGGGGGAAGGGGGGAAGGGAGGGAGAAGGTGATGGAGAGGCAGGACGAGGAGGGGGAAGGAGGAAGAGGAGGGAGAAGGTGATGGAGAGGCAGGAGGAGGAAGGAAGGGGAAGGGGGAGGGAGAAGGTGATGGAGAGGCAGGACGAGGAGGGGGGGAAGGGAGGAAGAGGGAGGGAGAAGGTGATGGAGAGGCAGGGCGAGGAGGGGGGGGGAAGGAGGAAGAGGGAGGGAGAAGGTGATGGAGAGGCAGGAGGAGGAAGGGGAAGAGGGGAAGGGGGGGAAGGGGGAGGAGGAGGGGGAGGAGAGGACAAACACCCAAACATTCGCCACATTGTTGGAACATGACAATATATTTTTTTTCTCTCATTTTTTACTTTTGTTTTTCCAATTTTTCTCACTTCCGCTTGACCTTTCACTTCTCCCTGTTTTGTTTTCTTTCTTATTTCGTATGTTAAGAGAGACAGAGAGACAGAGAAAGAGAGATAGAGACAGACAGACACAGATAGACAGACAGGTAGGCAGATAGATAGATAGATAGAAGGGAAAAGGAGATACAGAGAGAGAGAGAGAGAGAGAGAGAGAGAGAGAGAGAGAGAGAGAGAGAGAGAGAGAGAGAGAGAGAGAGAGAGAGAGAGAGAGACCTCCTGGCTCTGGTCCATTGGTACAGTGGGCCACCGTGAGACTGGTCCCAAAGTATAAATGGGACACATTATAATAGGGACCCAATAAAACCAGAGCCTATTATATTATAAAGGCCTATTAGGTGTGTAGCTAATTAAGCACTGAGGCCTATTAAAACTGGAACCCATTAGGACTGTACTCTAATGGTTAGGGTAAGTCCAGGGCCCATTATGACCGGGGCCCATTTGGACTGGGGCCCGTATGAGCAGTCGCCTACGCAAATGGTGAGTGAACTCGTCGACTGCTGGGAAAAAAATTATTTGCTCATCTGTCTGTCTGTCTGTCTGTCTGTCTATTTGCCTGTTTGTCTGTTTGTCTGTCTGTCTGTCTGTCTGTCTGTCTGTCTGTTTGTCTGTGTGTTTGTCTGCCTGTCTGTCTGTCTGTCTGTCTGTCTGTCTGTCTATTTGCACCTGTCTGTCTTTCTGTCTGTCTGTCTGTCTGTCTGTAATAATAATAATAATAATAATAATTAACAGTTTATTGAAAAAATTCTGCAGCCCGAAGGCTGAAAATATACATTGGACATAAATGACTTATTACATACATTGGTGGTTTAACAAAAGCCTTCATTAGAGAAAGGTAAAGGAACATACAGTGAACATACAGATTAATGTAGGTGATGAACAGCAAACTCGTAGTGTAGTAACTCCCTCCCAGATGGTGTTAGGAGGAACTCACGTGGTGTAGTAGTTCCCTCAGATGGTGTTAGGAGGGGCCTCACGTGGTGTAGTAATTTCCTCACAGATGGTGTTATGAGGGACCTCACGTGGTGTAGTAATTCCTCACAGATGGTGTTATGTGGGACCTCACGTGTTGTAGTAATTACCTCACAGATGGTGTTAGGAGGAACTCACGTGGTGTAGTAGTTCCCTCAGATGGTGTTATGAGGGACCTGGCGTGGTGTAGTAATTCCCTCGCAGATGGTGTTATGAGGGGCCTCACGTGGTGTAGTAGTTCCCTCAGATGGTGTTATGAGGGGCCTCACGTGGTGTATTAACTCCCTCACAGATGGTGTTATGAGGGGCATCACGTGGTGTAGTAATTCCTTCACAGATGGTGTTATGAGGGGCCTGACGTGGTGTAGTAATTCCCTCACAGATGGTGTTATGAGGGACCTCACATGGTGTAGTAATTACCTCACAGATGGTGTTATGAGGGGCCTCACGTGGTGTAGTAACTCCCCCTCACAGATGGTGTTATGAGGGGCCTGACGTAGTGTAGTAATTCCCTCACAGATGGTGTTATGAGGGACCTCACGTGGTGTAGTAATTCCCTCACAGATGGTGTTATGAGGGACTTGACGTGGTGTAGTAATTCCCTCACAGATGGTGTTATATGAGTGAGGTGTGGTCTTAGGCCTTCCTATCGTAGACGGATTAACACATCGCTGGTTGTTGTTGGGTCTCACGGGCCGTTATCACTGGGTACCTGGGACCTCACTGTGTGAAGGTTAACTTGGGTACGACTGTTAATGTTGAGTTGTTCTCACTGACTTTAGCACTGTTCACCACTGTTCACCTCTGTTTAACACTGGTTCCGTTCCTTTCCTAAATGAAATTGTAACTTCTGGCGAGAACTTGTTGATATTCCGGTGGGGAGGAGGGTTCAGGGGAGGGGGTTGGTATGGGCCAACTTAACAGTTGACCTGGCTGCTCTGAGAGGAGCGCCAGGTACGTCTTGACCCTTGGGTGGACAAGGATGTCTGTTTGCCTGTCTGTCTGTCTATCTGTCTGTCTGTCTATCTGTCTGTCTATCTGTCTGTCTGTCTGTCTGTCTGTCTGTTTGTCTGTCTATGTGCCTGTCTATCTGTCTGTCTATTTGCCTGTCTATCTGTCTGTCTGTCTGTCTGTCTGCCTGTAATTAGATAAACATTTAAATTCGCCCCCCCCCCAAAAAATAAGTATTTAATATTAATGCTCATATGAACTGAATTCATCCTGGAGAAAAAAATAAATAAATTATAAAAGAAAAACAAAACTGAATAAACCAAATTAAACCATTTTATAACATGGAGCAAAAGTCGTCTAAACCCCCAATGAGTTAGAAAACGTCTGATACTGTAGTTTAAAACATAGAGATCAGCCAATCAAAACTCAGCTTCTAAACTTGGTACATTTTAGATAGATTATAAATGGAAAGAAAACAGAGTCCTTGTGTGTTTTATGTGTGACCCGAGACTCTTTGAGCTGATAACACACACACACACACACACACACACACACACACACACACACACACACACACACACACACACACACACACACACGACGATTGTGATTCATGTCTGTTTATGTGACTGTGTTTATGTGTACATTAGTGTATGTTATTATCAGTCAATGTTCAATACACACACACACACACACACACACACACACACTAATGTACATATAGTCAAGCATGATTTAGTGTACGTGTATAACAGCTAATACGCAGATAATTCATACATACATACATACATACATACATACATACACAATAGTCGTAAATAACTTCCATTAATAATTATCTTCACTCAACTGATTTATTGATCAGATAATACACACGGTGGTGAGGTAACGCTTCCTCCTCCTCCTCTTGCTCCTCCTTCTCTTCTTCTTCCTCCTCCTCCTTCTCTTGCTCCTCCTCCTCCTCCTCCTCCTCCTCCTCCTCCTCCTCCCTCCTCCTCCTCTTGCTCCTCCTCCTTCTCTTCTTCTTCTTCTTCCTCCTCCTCCTCTTGCTCCTCCTCCTTCTCTTCTTCCCTCCTCCTCCTCCTCCTCCCTCCTCCTCCTCCTCCTCCTCCTCTTCTTCTTCCTCCTCCTCATTACCCATTAACTCCTGAACCTCTTTACCCATTACAAAACCCCACTCTCTCTCTCTCTCTCTCTCTCTCTCTCTCTCTCTCTCTCTCTCTTACCTCCTCCCACTCTCTTTCTTAACTCCACCCTCTCTCTCCCTCTCTCTCATAATGTACCTCCTCCCTCTCTCTTTCTTACCTCCACTCTCTCTCTCTCTCTCTCTCTCTCTCTCTCTCTCTCTCTCTCTCTCTCTCTCTCTAATCACTACAACATGAGACGGATTCTTGACAAACTTTCACAATATTATACCATTTTTTCCCACCTTGTTGTCCGTTCCTTCATATTTAATTTATTCCCATCAAAGACAGTTTTTTCCCGCGTTTATTTTCCCTATTTTTTTTAGTTTGTAAAAAAAAATTAAAGGATAAAGTTTAATTCAATAGTTTTTTTTTGTTTTAATGTTACAAGAGGAACTAGTTGGGCAGTATGCAAATTAGCCATCGTGGGAGTGTGTGTGTGTGTTATGTAGTGTTATATTGTGTTATGTAGTGTTATATAGTGTTATATAGTGTTATGTAGTGTTATATATATGTTATATATAGTGTGGTGTAATGGTCAGCATCTTCGCCTCACAAGTGGGCGGACCTTAGTTCGATCCCCGGGCAGGGTGAAACTATGGGCAAGTTTCTTTACGCCATTTGCCTCTGTCTACCCGGAGTAATTGGGAACTTGGATGTTAATCGATTTGTGGATCATGTTCCGGGGTAATGGTTAGCCAGTGCAGTTGGTGAGTTGTCCGGTCTTCTCGGACTGTTCCTTGACACTGGGTCATGCAGCTCGTTAACTTGGGGTGTGGTTGTTGTGTTGGTGACAGCTTCTACACCTTAAACAAATTCACGTCTAGGTGGCCCTTGGGTCAGCTATCCTCGATTTAGAGGGGCTTCCATTATTATTTATATATATGGTGTTATGGTGTGTTATGTAGTGTTATGGCGTGTTATGTAGGGTTATGGTGTGCTATGTAGTGTTATGGTGTGTTACGGTGTGTTATATATGTGTTCTGTAGCTGTAGGTGTGTGTAATGTAATGTTATGGTGTGTTGTGGTGTGTTATGAAGTGTTATGTAGTGTTATGTAGTGTTATGAAGTGTTATGTGTATGTAATGTAATGTTATGGTGTGTTATGTACGTGTTATGAAGTGTTATGTAGTGTTATGTAGTGTTATGAAGTGTTATGTGTGTGTAATGTAATGTTATGGTGTGTTATGTACGTGTTATGTAGTGTTATGTACGTGTTATGTAGTGTTATGTACTGTATTATCTACTGAGAGGACAGCTATCGTATATATTAAATACAAAGAGCTAAGATCATCGTATATAAATGGATTAAGTCATCGAACTGAAGGGGGATTAAGTCATCGTACTGAAGAGGGGTCGCAGAATCATCGTAATGAAGGGGGATTAAGTCATCGTACTGAAGGGGGATTAAGTCATTGTACTGAAAGGGGATTAAGTCATCGAACTGAAGGGGGATTAAGTCATCGTACTGAAGGGGGATTAAGTCATTGTACTGAAAGGGGATTAAGTCATCGTAATGAAGGGGGATTAAGTCATTGTACTGAAGGGGGATTAAGTCATTGTACTGAAAGGGGATTAAGTCATCGTACTGAAGGGGGATTAAGTCATTGTACTGAAGGGGGATTAAGTCATCGTACTGAAGGGGGATTAAGTCATCGTACTGAAGGGGGATTAAGTCATCGTACTGAAGGGGATTAAGTCATTGTACTGAAGGGGATTAAGTCATTGTACTGAAGGGGATTAAGTCATCGTACTGAAGGGGATTAAGTCATTGTACTGAAGGGGATTAAGTCATTGTACTGAAGGTTAAGTCATTGTGTACTGAAGGGGATTAAGTCATCGTACTGAAGGGGATTAAGTCTCATTGTACTGAAGGATTAAGTCATCGTACTGAAAGGGATTAAGACCGTACTGAAGGGGATTAAGTCATTGTACTGAAGGGAATTAAGTCATTGTACTGAAGGGGATTAAGTCATCGTACTGAAAGGGATTAAGACCGTACTGAAGGGGATTAAGTCATTGTACTGAAGGGGATTAAGTCATCGTACTGAAGGGATTAAGACATCGTGCTGAAGGGGATTAAGTCATCACATTCAAAGGGGTTAAATTATCTTGATCACAGGATTAATTTACTGGATTTAAGCTACGTGAATAAAGATGGATGCTTAATAATACATACATAATATTTAGAGATTGATTTTTTTCAGAGTTAGTTCTTTATAATATCCTAACTAGTATTAAGACATGTTAAAAGGAAGGTACACACACACACACACACACACACACACACACACACACTCTCTCTCTCTCTCTCTCTCTCCCTCCTCACGGACACTATTAACTTACAGGTGTATGAGGCTCTCTCTCTCTCTCTCTCTCTCCCTCCCTCACGGACGCACTATTAACGTACGGGTATGAGGATAAGGACAAGCGGTGTACAGTACGTGGTAAATCTCTGGGGTGGGCTACCACAGTCCGGACTAGAGTACTGTACCGTACATTGATTTATATTATGTGTGTGTTGTGTGTGTGTGTGTGTGTGTGTGTGTGTGTGTGTGTGTGTGTGTGTGTGTGTGTGTGTGTGTGTGTGTGTGTGTGTGTGTGTGTGTGTGTGTGTGTGTGTGTGTGTGTGTGTGTGTGTGTGTATGTGTGTGTGTGTGTATGTGTGTGTGTGTGTGTAGTGTCAACATGTATACATATAAGTGTATACATAATGCTTAAAATAAATTCTCAAGACTACACAACACAACCACGGCAACACAACACAACCACTACTACACAACACAACCACTACTACACAACACAACCACTACTACACAACCACTACTACACAACACAACCACTACTACACAACACAACCACTACTACACAACACAACCACTACTACACAACACAACCACTACTACACAACACAACCACTACTACACAACACAACCACTACTACACAACACAACCACTACTACACAACACAACCACTACTACACAACACAACCACTACTACACAACACAACCACTACTACAACACAACCACTACTACACAACACCAACCACTACTACACAACACAACCACTACTACACAACACAACCACTACTACACAACACCACCACTACTACACAACACCACCACTACTACACAACACAACCACTACTACACAACACAACCACTACACAACACAACCACTACTACACAACACAACCACTACTACACAACACAACCACTACTACACAACACAACCACTACTACACAACACTACCACTACTACACAACACAACCACGACTACACAACACAACCACTACTACACACCACTACTACAACACTACCACTACTACACAACACAACCACTACTCACACAACACTACCACTACTACACAACACAACCACTACTACACAACACAACCACTACTACACAACACAACCACTACTACACAACACACCACTACCACACAACCACTACTACAACACAACCACTACTACACAACACAACCACTACTACACAACACAACCACTACTACACAACACAACCACTACTACACAACACAACCACTACTACACAACACACCACTACTACACAACACAACCACTACTACAACACAACCACTACTACACAACACAACCACTACTACACAACACAACCACTACTACACAACACAACCACTACTACACAATACAACCACTACTACACAACACAACCACTACTACACAACACAACCACTACACAACACAACCACTCACTACACAACACCACCACTACTACACAACACCACCACCACTACACAACACAACCACTACTACACAACACCACCACTACTACACAACACAACCACTACTACAACACAACCACGGCAACACAACACCACCACTACTACAACCACCACTACACAACCCACTACTACACAACACAACCACTACTTCACAAACCACTACTACACAACACAACCACTACTACACAACACAACCACTACTACACAACACCACCACTACTACACAACACCACCACGGCAACACAACACAACCACTACTACACAACACAACCACTACTACACCACCACCAC
>NW_024745047.1:20000-33946 GCF_018991925.1 Homarus americanus
GTCGTTTGGCGCCTAATTACGTGGATCAATGGCTCATACGAACACATAATCGTCCAGCAGCAGATCATTACCATACATTTTGGCGCCTAATTACGTGGATTACGAGCGAAATTTCATTGGCTAATCATACTTGGGTTTAAATGAACACAAACACGGCAACGAATCATCACACAACATTTTGACACGTAATTACACTTGGATTATTGGCAAAATTACAGTGGAGAATTATGCTGAAGTCTACATAAACACATGAGCATACCAAGGAACCGCGTCAGCAACATTACCTTCACCTTGACATTCAGCAGCCAATCACACAGCTCGATATTCGGGCAGGAGACTCCAGTGACAATCAGATCCGTGAGTTATTGATCTTAGAGAACACAAACTAAACCAGAGGAAAAATGCCGACAATATTAAGACAGAAAAATACAAAAAGGGGTGAAGGAAGGAAAAAGAGCAAGGGAGAAGGAGGAGAAACAAAAGAGGAGGAATAGCAAAAAAAAAGAAGAAAAAATAAAGAACAGAAACATAAAAATCTGAAAATCTCGATTGGAAAACAGAAGGTGACAAACTGACAGCATAAATCACACACACACACACACACACACACACACACACACACACACACACACACATACACACACACACACACACACACACACACACACTGCCACAAAATTTCACCAATACAAAATGCTTCTTCTTTCCATCTGTTTTTTTTTGTCCCCGAGTCCGAGTCAAGAATCACTCACTCACCAGCTGATTCTTGACGCCATTTATTCCCAGATATTTCCGACGGCTCTGCTTGTGACAGATTCTAGAATATTCGTAAGTTGAAATCTATGATCACCTGGAGATATTATTAACCATCTTAGTGTTACCTAGAGGGGAGGGTGGATGTGGTTAGGTTAGGATTAAGTTAGGGAGTTTGGTTGGTTGCGTTAGGTTAGGTTAGACAGACGGACAGACAGACAATTTATTCATGGGTAAGTTAGGTTAAGTTAGGTTGGAGTTAGGTTAGGTTAGGTTGGGTTAAGTTGAACAGACGGACAGGCAGACACACAGACAGACGGACAGGCAGACACACAGACAGACAGACAGACAGACATTGACACTAGTCGTAGTCAGAGAGGAAAAATACCCAGGCAACACAACTCCTGTGAATCTGTGCCCTGACCAGCAATGGACTCAAGCTTGGCTGTTTATTATCAGATGGTCATAAATTGAGGACTTTAGCTGAGGAAATAGCTCTTCTTAGTGAGAGAGAGAGAGAGAGAGAGAGAGAGAGAGAGAGAGAGAGAGAGAGAGAGAGAGAGAGAGAATAGTGGAGAAATGTGGATGGAAGACAGAGATGGGGAGGTGGGAGGAGATGGGAGTGGGGTGGAGAGAAGAAAGGGGCAAAATTAGGAGGGCGAATGCGGGAGGTAGAGGGAGAAGGATGATGGAGGAGGAGGAGGAGAGTTAATGAAGGTGAAACATGGAGAGGAAGGAGGCAAGGATAAGAGGTACCAGGGAGAGAGAGAAGTGAGAAGAAGGAGGGAAGAAGGAGGAGGAGGAGGAAGGAGGTATGGTGGAGGGAGGAGAGGAGAGGAGGTATGATGGAGGAGGAGAAAAGTAGGAGTGAAGGAAGGAAGAGAGAGAGAGAAGAGACGGTAAGAGAGGAGAAGGAAGATGAATGATGGATAATAGAAGGAGGAAAAAAGATGAGGAGAGAGGAGAGGGAAGGGAGGAAGGAAGAAGAAAGAAAGAGAAGAGAGAGAGGAGGGACGTGTGTAGTACCCCACCACACACACACACACACACACACACACACACACACACACATCACACACCATCACTCACTTACACCACACACACCTCATCTTACACCCATGCGTCTTGTACCAACTATTTCCGAAATATGAACAACAAAATTTCAACTCTAGGTGGGAGGAAATTTTCAGCTCAATTTTCTCTTTTCACAATTTTGTATCCTGTCTCGAGGTAATTTGATAAGGAGCGTCTTGGATTCACCACAAAAAAGGTTCGTACGTGAAAATCCCCTCCCTTTAAAGTAACTCAGGGTGTAAGCGAAGAGAAAACATGACAATTGACTCGTTTACACTACAATGCGAAGGTACTGTAAGAGTCTCGGAGAAATCGTAAGTTAATCTTTGTTTTTGTTTTTCTTCCATTAACTTAACCCTTGGCGTCTTGCGAGTTAAAGCATTGTCCTCAAAGGTTCAAACAATCATTCAATCATCCTCAAATTTAAACAATCATCCAATCATCACCAAAGGTTCAAACAATCATCCAATCATCCTCAAAGGTTTATAACTACGACACAAATTTTGAAGGGTTTAAATGACGTCTAAACTCAACCAAGATCCCAACCCTATACTCTAGTCACGTTCCCATTCCCCACACACTTAGGAGGAAAATATATATCCAACACTTAAAGAAAATTACCTAAGATATTTCCAGAGTTTGGATCCTGGAACGTGTGAATTTATACGCCTGGATTGTCAACAGATGATAGGAGTCCCACGGGGAAAAGGGATCATAATGTAAACAAATGCTTTCAATGGATTTCTTAAGTCTGTCCTTGATTGGTTGCTTATTATTTGCTCCTGTCTGTGTGTATATGTGTGTCTTATAACCTAACACAACACAGATGATCGTCCTCAAAAAAAGGATGAATCATCGACTTCAAAGTTAAATCATCGTCATCAAAGGGGTTAAATCATTGACTTCAAGAGTTAAATCATCGACTTCAGGAGTTAAATCATCTCAAAGGGTTAAATCATCGACTTCAACTGGTTAAATATCAAGGTTAAATCATTGACTCAAGGTTAAATCATCGACTCAGAGTTAAACATCATCTCCAAAGTTAATCATCGACTGAGGTTAAATCATCGACTTCAAAGTTAAATCATCGTCATCAAAGGTTAAATCATCATCTCCAAAAGTTAAATCATCGACTCAAAGGTTAAATCATCGACTTCAGGAGTTAAACCATCGACTTCAAAGGAGTTAAATCATCATCTCCCAAAGAGTTAAATCATCGACTTCAACTGGTTAAATCATCAAAGGGTTAAATCATCGACTTCAAGAGTTAAATCATCGACTTCAAGGAGTTAAATCATCATCTCAAGAGTTAAATCATCGACTTCCAACTAGTTAAATCCATCAAAGGTTAAATCATTGACACAAGAGTTAAATCATCGACTCAGGAGTTAATCATCATCTCAAGGTTAAATCATCGACTCAACTGGTTAAATCATCAAAGGGTTAAATCGTGACTCAGGGAGTTAAATCATCGACTTCAAGAGTTAAATCATCATCTCAAAGAAAATCATCGACCAAGGTTAAATCATCGACTTCAGGAGTTAAATCATCATCTCCAAGAGTTGTCATCACTCAAAGTTAAATCATCGACTTCAAGGAGTTAAATCATCGACTTCAAGAGTTAAATCATCATCTCAAGAGTTAATCATCGACTTCAAGAGTTAAAACATCGACTGAGTTAAATCATCATCTCCAAAGGGTTTAAATCATCGACCAAAGGAATAAATCTTCGACTTAAAATATTAAATCATCGACTTCAAAGGTCAAATCAGCGTCCTCAAGGGTAAAATCATAGTCCCCAAGGGTTAAATCTATCTATCATCACATCTATCTATCTATCTATCTGCCAGATGAAGAAAGTGGAGATAGAGAAATAAACGAACAGATGCAATAAGTAAATAAATTGATAAAGATGGTAAGGGGAAAGAAATAGAGCTGGACAAAAGAGCAAAAAAACAAAAACAACATCAAGTATATAGAGGCAAAGAAAAAAAAAAAAAAAAAAAAAAAAAAAAAAAAAAAAAAAAAAAGAGAGAGAGAGAGAGAGAGCACCATCACACACACCCCCCAGAGACACATACACCTAAATAAGAGCTCCCGGGCCGCATATTTTACACACGGGTTTTCATAGGCAGAGACAGCCCTGTGTGGGGTAGTGGAGTCCTCTGTACACCCCGCAGATGTAGGCACAGTATCCAGGGGTGGGGAGGGAAGAAGAAGAGGAGGGAGGTGAGGGGAAGAGAGAGAAGGAGAGGATATGAAGGGAAGTGAGGAAAGGATAAAGGTGAGGGAGGAGAGTAAGGAGTAAGGAGAGAAATAGGAAGAAGTGAGAGAGGAATGGGATGAAGAATTGAGAAGAAGGATAATTGAGGAATTGAAGAGGAGTAAGAAAGAGAGAGGTAGAAGGAGTAAGTCAGGGAAAAAGACGTGAGGGAGAAGAAATAAAGGGAGATAAAAGGATAATTGAAGAAGTGAGGTAGGAAAGGAGGAGAGGGAGAGGATGAAGGGAGGAGAGGTGAAGAAGAAGTGAGAGAGGGGAAAAGAAAAAGAAAGTAAGAGATAAAAAGGAATAAGGAAGAAAAAGAAGAGGTAAAGGAAAGTGAAAGAAGATAAAGAAAGGGAGTAAAGAGATAAGGAAAGAAATAAAGAGTAAGGAAAGGATAAGAGAGAAAGAGTAGAAGGAAGGATAAAGGAAAAAGGAGGTAAGAAAGGGATTAAGGAGAAAGGGAGTGAGAAGGATAAAGGGAAGAGGAATAAGAGAAAGGGAGTGAAAAAGGGGAGAGTGAGAAGGTAGAGGGAAGTGATAAAGGGGATAAAGGGATAGGGGGAATAGAGAGGGAGTGGGGAGAGAGGGTGAGAGGGTAAAGGAAGAAGGAAGATGAGAGGAGTAAAGGGGAGAAGGGGTAAAAGAGAGGTAGAGGGAGTAAGAGACAGTAGGGAGGGGTGAAGAGGAAAGGAGTAAGGAAGAAAAAAGTGACAGGAGAAGGTAAGAAAGGAAAAGGAGAGAAGAAGGGAGGGAAAGAGGAGTGAAGAGGTAAAGAGGAAGGGGTAAGAGAGGAGTAAAGGAGGAGTGAAGGAGTAAGGGACAGAAGGGTAAAGAGGAAGAAGAAGAGAGAGGGAGTGAAGAAAAGGGGAAGAGAGAGGGTGGGGAAGGAGAGGGAGAGGAGTAGGGAGAGGAGTGAGAGGGTAGGGAGGGTGAGAGGGAAAGAGAAGGGTAGAAAAGGGAGGAGAGGAGATGATAGGGAGAGGAGAAGGGAGAAGGGAGAGAGGAAGGATAGGGAGAGGAGTGAGAAGGAGGTTAAAGGGAGAGAATTAAGAGACAGGTAGGGAGAGGGTGAGAGAGGTAAAGGGAGAGAAATTGAGAGAAGGATTAGGGAGAGGAAAGGTGAGAGGTTAAGGATAAAGGGATGAGAGGAATAGGGATAGGAGGGTGGGGGTAGGGAGAGGGTGAGAGGGATAGGGAGAGGAGGAAGAGTAGGGAGAGAGGGTGAGAGGAAAGAGGGAGTAAGAAGGGATAGGGAGAGGAGGGAGAGGGATAGGGAGGAGGGGTGAGGGGCCCAACATGTTCCCTGCTCCCACTATCTAGTGATCACTATCCTGCATCACCTGCACGTGTTACAGTACCGTGTGTGGGAGGATTACTATACTACCTGTATACCAGGTTTTGTACCTCACTGTAATTACCACTTTACTCATCGCTAAAGAGATTACAGTAAAGTATCGTTAAGAGCAGTGCCGGACACACAACACACTGCGCACTAAGCCTTTTTATATAGTATTTACGTGGACAGTGTGGCCCGGTACTGTTGTCAGCCTTCATTTCCTAAAAAAAGTTGGTACCATTCACAGCTGGAGTAGTTAAGGAGCGTCCTGGGTGTCAACAAAGTGCCCCAAGGACGGGAGGCGAAGGATTTATCCACCACTCCAGCCCGCCTCAAACAACCACAATATCTGGTATCCCACTAATCCGGTGTTCATTCTTGACAGATCTGAGAAAACTTCGCAAGTCGCCACTCCAGCATCAGAGGTCAACAGGGAGACACTGCAGTGTTCAAGCTGACCCACCCAAGGTCATCCCATCCCATGACCTGGAAAGATGGTCAACCCTGGTCCTCCCAGACACAGGTCCAGCTACAGGTCAGCACAGGTCAACATTAACATCTCTAGGAATCTCTCTCCTGCATTATTGTCTAATAAAGAGGGCCAACTCAGTTCCACAATACAGCATCACGTCTCTCAGGTAACACCAGAGGAAACAACAGAACAGTATCTCATCATAGCAGTAAATATCTCTACACTTTGGTATCATCTCTGTACCACTACACAGCTACCAGGTACAGGGCTCACATCCCTTGGTATTTTCAGGTACCGGCAAGAGGGGACGACGCTCATGCTATCCCACGTGATACCTGCCGATGAAGGGGAGTACCAGTGCGTAGTGAACAACATGGCCGGCCGCAGGATCTCCAAGGTGGCCATCCTCACTGTGTACGGTGAGTGAGGAGAGAGAGAGAGAGAGAGAGAGAGAGAGAGAGAGAGAGAGAGAGAGTCATGTTTACATTCCAATTCTTCCAACAATTTAATTATTTTTATCTTACAGTAATATGAAACACCAAAGCTGTGTGTGTTGTGTGTGTGTGTGTGTGTGTGTGTGTGTGTGTGTAAATCTTAATCACACCATCTCTATTCTAATAGCAAGTCTTAATCAACAAGCTTGGGAAGCTGTCATGAAACATCGAACTTACTGTATGTGAAATGTCATTGACCTTTATGACCTTATCTGCTTGTAGAATGACCAGAATAACATAAATACAGAAACATTCTCCCCAAACACATACACAAACAATTTATTCGTCCAATTCAGTAACATCAAAACAAACAAACAATTTATTCGCCTTAAAACATCGAAACGACAGACTACGCCTTAGAAACGTCGGCTCGGCTCACAATTTATTCACCTTGAAGTGGCATCAAAGGCAAACCAGTTTATTCGCGCTGGCGTCAGGCAAGGCAAGGCAAATTTGTTCGTAATAATGTCAGGTAGACAAGGCAAGAGCAGATTTATTCGCCTTAATGGCGTCAGAGCAAGGCAGGCAGTTTGTTAAGCCTTAATGGCGTCAGGCAGGCAAACCAGGCAATTTATTTAAGCGTAGTAACGATCCCAGGCAAACCGACTGAATTTATTCGCTACTCAGCCAACTTATCACTGGAATTTCTGTTCTTCCCGGCCCACTGAGATCATTCCTCTACCTTAACAATGATTTCTATAGAGCATCAAGTTAATAACATTTAATTGAAAAAATAAAAAATATATATATATATGTAATATTTTACGTCACTTAAAACAACAACCCATTGTTGATAGTAGGAAAGAGAGAGGAAGTGGGAGGAGAGAAAGGAGGTAGGGAGGGAGAGGAGGTAGGGAGGAAGAAGGAGGAAGTAGGGAGGGGAGGAAAAGGGAAGGTAGGGAGGGAGAGGAGGTTGGGAGGGAGAAGGGAGGGAGATTAGGAAAAGGGAGAGGAGGTAGGGAGGAGAGGAGGTAGGAAGGAAGGAGAAGGAGAGCAGGGAGAAGGAGGTAGGAGGAAGGGAGAGGAGGTAGGGAGGAGAGGAGGTAGGGAGGGAGGGAGGTAGGGAGAAAGGAGTAGGGAGGAGAGAAGGAGGTACGGAGGGAGAGAGAGGAGGTAGGGAGGAAGGAGAGAAAGGGAGGAGTGGAGAAGGGAGGAAGGGAGGAGTAGGGAGGGAGGAGGAGGTAGGGAGAGGGAGAAGGAAGGTAGGGAGGGAGAGGAGGTAGGGAGGGAGAGAAGGGAGGAGTAGGGAGGAGGAAGAGGAGGAACGGAGGGAGAGGAGGTAGGGAAAGGGAGAGGAGAGTAGGGAAGGAGAAAGAGAGGAAGCAGGGAAATAAACAGATGAGAGAGAGAGAGAGAGAGAGAGAGAGAGAGAGAGAGAGAGAGAGAGAGAGAGAACACCACTATCCCTTGTATGGCTTTATATATATTTTCTTGGTATTGCTCGACGCTGTTGTAGGGCACATTTATCTTCTCTCACCAATACTTTTATTACATTCTTTTATTTAATCTTCAACTTTGCATACTTTATTTCTCCATTATCATATTTTTCTGTAATGGAACCTTCATTTAGATGGTTTATAAGCTAATGATAATAATAATAATAATAATAATAATAAAAATAATATAATAATAATAATAATAATAAGTAATAACAACAACAACAATAATAATAATAATAATAATAATAGAATAGTAATAACAACAACAAAAATATATAATAATAGTAATAAGTAATATATAATAATAATAATAATAATAATAATATAATAATAATAATATAGTATAACACAACAACAATAATAATAATAATATATATATATATATATATATAATAATAATAATAATAATAATAGTAATAAGTAATAATAATAATAATAATAATAATAATAATAATAATAATAATAATAATAGTAATAAAAACAACAACAATAATAATAATAATAGTAAATAGTAATAATAATAATAATAATAATAATAATAATAGTAATAGTAATATATATAATAATAATAATAATAATAATAATAATAATAATAATAATAATATTAATAACAACAACAATAATAATAATAATAATAATAATAATAATAATAATAATAATAATAATAATAATAATAATATGTAATAATAATAACAATAATAATATGAATAGCCCTCCACTACTAATGACATCTTCCACACAGGCATAGCGCGTGTAGGGGGCGTGGTCAAGAACATGGTGGGCGTGGCTGGATCGAGGGCATCACCCTCCCTGTTCCCCTCTAGCACCCCTGAGCCACAGGTAGGTCACAAAGGTCAAAGAAAAAGTAGGTCAGGTGAAGGGTCGCGGGTAGGTCAGAGGTCGCAACACATCATAAACAATAAACACATGACAACACATCAGCACACATCACACACACATCACCAACACTAAATACAAAACCAATACTAAACACATCACCAAAACACATCACACCACCAGCACACATCACCAACACAACACATCCCAGCACACACTAAACACACCATCAAACACACAACCACCACCAACACCACATCACCAACACAACACATCATAACACAACACATCACCAGCACATCACCAACTCATCCCAATCCACCAACCAGACACATCACCAACACACATCACCAACTCATCTTAACACACATCGCAACACAGCATCCCAACACATGCTAAACACACCATCAAACACAGCAACACCTCACTTGGCACACATCAAACACACCAACACCTCACCAACACAACACCTCACCAACACAACACCTCACACACTAAACATCATCACCACGAGACAGCAAAACATTCTCTGTTCCACCTGTCAATGTCTCTTATTCTCACTGCTGGAGATAAAGTTTAATATTCTCTCATATATGATTAAATTCTCGCCCCCTCTCACCCCTCACTCCCCTCACCCCCTCACTACTTTGTGATAGACCACCCTTGTGACTGTAACTTCAAACTTACTTATACTAATGACACCAGCAAATCACCTCAACTTTTCAGACTTAATTTTGCAGCACCGATTTTAATAATAATAATAATAATAATGAGATGATGATGATGATGATGATGATGATGATGATGATGATGATGATGATAATGATGATGAATGACGTTTCTGTCTCAAATTAGCCGGATCAGTTAAATACGTGCTCATATCCGGTTAGAGACAAGATGGATTATACGAACATTTGAACAAAGTGTGACAGTCATTAACGTTCACCAGTTAAGACTCCAGTTAGAGGTAGGGAGGAATTAGGAAAGTACCACTGACAGTTCATTCTCAGTCACTTGTAGACTCTCCTAAATAACTGGTCCTGCAAACAGTTACCAGTTTTCTGACGGCGTAGGGAATACATTATGTAGTGTAAAACAACTTTGTACGAACATTTATTGTGAATCTCAGCAACCTTTGTCAATGATAAAGGTTAAATGATGATAATCTGCATAACTCGATATTGTGTGTGTGTGTGTGTGTGTGTGTGTGTGTGTGTGTGTGTGTGTGTGTGTGTGTGTGTGTTTATATATAGGTTAGGCGACCTGTGGTGTAATGGTCAGAATATCGCTTCGCAAACAAGAGGACCCGTGTTCTAAATCCTCAGGCAGGAGTGAAACTATAGGTAAGTTTCTTTACGCCATTGCCTCTGTCTACCCAGCAGTAGTAGGAACCTGGATGTTAATCGATTTGTGGATCATGTTCCGGGGTAATGGTTGCTAGTGCAGTTGGCAGATTGTCAGTCTTCTCGGACTATTCCTTGGCACTGGGGTCATGCAGCTCGTTAACTCAGAGGGTGTGTTGTTGTGTGGTGACGAAACAAAGCGACGCCTAGGTGGCCTGGGCGGCCATCCCTCGTTACACGAGAGCCACTATTATTATCATTATAGGTTAGGATGAATTGGGTTGGGTTAGGTAAGTGAAATAGGTCGAGTTCGGTTGGGTTGGATTGGGTTGGGTTGAGAAAGGTTGGGTTAGGTTAAGAATACATCTCTCACTCTACACAGCTGTCCGGTACTAAAAACATGGCCCATGTGTCATCCTCCCACCTACACCTAACATTACATGGCTAGATGCTCAGATAGACAGATGGTGCGATAGGTAGATATATATTAAGATGCAAGTACATACATACATACTGTACATACATACATACATACATCCATACATACATACATACATACATAATTCGATCAATAGACACAAGTACCAAAATAAAAAAATACCGATATAGATAATTAAATAAATAAATGAAAAGAATAAAACCTCTTTGTCCATCCCAGAAAACAAGTAAAATAGTTGGATTATTTCACACACGTCAAAAAATTCACTCATAATGTTTTTGCTTACATTTTCTGCCTCATGACCTGACTGACTGACGTTATACCAAAAACACAACATTTCATGCTGACAGACAGAGATTCCTCCTTCCCTTCCCTTCACTCTCCTGATGGGACACACACACACACACACACACACACACACACACACACACACACACACACACACACACACACACACACACACACACACACTCTTCTATCTCACCTCCTGACACTGCATCCTCTGCTCTTTCAACTCCTGACAAGCACACCTCTCCTCTCTCACCTCCTGACAAGCACCCTCCCCTCTCACCTCCTGGCAAGCACACCTCTCCCTCTCACCTCCTGACAGCACCTCTCCCCTCTCACCTCCTGGCAGCACACCTCTCCTCTCACCTCTGACAAGCACCCTCTCCTCTCACCTCCTGACAAGCACCTCTCCTCTCTCACACTCCTAACAAGCACCCTCTCCTCTCACACTCCTGGCAAGCACACCTCTCCCCTCTCACCTCCTGACAAGCACCCTCTCCCTCTCACCTCTGGCAGAAGCAAACACCTCTCTCTCTCACACACTCACAAGCCAAGCACCTCCTCTCTCTCACCTCCTGACAGCTTACCCTCTCCTCTCACCTCCTAACAAGCACCCTCTCCCCTCTCACCTCCTGACGAAGCACACCTCTCCTCTCACCTCCTGACAGCACCTCCCCCTCTCACCTCCTGACAGAGCACCCTCTTCCCTCTCACCGCCTGACAGAAGCACCTCTCCCTCACCTCCACAGCACCCTCTCCCTCTCACACTCCTAACAGCACCTCCTCACCTCCCACGGCACAAGCACACACCTCCTCTCACCTCCTGACAAGCACCCTCTCCCTCTCACCGCCTGACAAGCACCTCTTCCCCTCTCACCGCCTGACAGCACCCTCTCCTCTCACACCCTCCTGACAAGCACCTCTCCCCTCTCACCTCCTGGCAGCACCTCTCCCTCTCACCGCCTGACAGAAGCACCCTCTTCCCTCTCCACCGCCTGACCCCGAAGCACCTGCCTC
This sequence comes from Homarus americanus, assembly GCF_018991925.1. Classification (NCBI taxonomy): domain Eukaryota; kingdom Metazoa; phylum Arthropoda; class Malacostraca; order Decapoda; family Nephropidae; genus Homarus; species Homarus americanus. The sequence goes on from NW_024745047.1 coordinate 31,759, forward strand.
CTGACAAACACCTCTCCCTCTCACCGCCTGACAAGCACCCTCTTCCCTCTCACCGCCTGACAAAGCACCACCTCCCCTCACCGCCTGACAGCACCTCTCCCTCCTCACCTCCTGGCGAAATCACCCCCCACCTCCTGACACTTCACCATCCTGTCACTAACTACCCACCTTGCTGACAACGTTCCTCCTTCTCCTACAGGTACTTTGGCGACGTGCTGACGGACTGATGCCTGTAGGACGCGCGGCTGTAGGCAGAGACTGGGGCTAACAATCAGCTCCGTCAGGATGCGACCAGGGCGTCTACATTGTGGGCCTCCACAACTCCGCCAGGGCCACAGCCAACATGACACTCACATTTGGTAATGGCAGCCCATGCAGAGACTTTTTGCTCACCACCTCAGCAGCAAACACACAACAAACAATAAAAAATAACAGGTAGCCTCGTAAAAAAATAAACAAAAATAAACAATGATGGAAGATACGTAAACGACACTCAAAAAGTGTAAACAAATAATAATGATGGAAAGACAGCACCGACCTCGTAAAGTGTAAACAAATAAACAATGATGGAAAATACGTAAGCAAACTCGTAAAATCGTCACCCAGAATCGTAAAATAAAAAAATCTTCCCCATTACATTTATTTCATTTCCGGTGACCAATTTGTATAATGTAAACTCTGTCCCAATCTGAATGGCATATGAAGATGCATCATGAGCCTCTTATACTTTTGGCTAACGCACCGCAACACCGTGACCTGAACCCCAGACATTACCATTAGCATCAGCACCGCCAGCATAGCACCGCAACACCGCGGCCTGGACCCCAGACTTACAGTACCATTAACATCGCTTTAACATGGCCACAGACCCCGAACTTTAGTACCATTAACACCAGCACCGCAACACACATGACCTGGACCCCAGACTTACAGTACCGTGCCACCAGCACCAACATGGCCTGGACCCAGACTTACAGTACCATTAACACCAGCACCCGTAACACCGTGTAATACTGATGGTTACAAATGCGGATGAAAGCAGCCAGATCAAGGTATGATGGATAATTAACACTGTTTGAGCAGTGTGCTATTTGTGTCATATTATTTGTGGGTGATTCACTATTCTCCGACCTGCACTAACCTAACACAACCTAACACAGCCACACATATACTCCACCTGACCTGACCTCACCTCACCTGCTTGCCATGCTTATCCCACAACACAACACATCTCCAGCCCCCCACCACCTTAACACACACACACACACAAACACACTGCACACACACACACGCACACACACACACACACACACACACACACACACACACACACACACACACACACACACACACACTGGATGAAGAACACTAATAAGAGACAGTTATGGCAACCTTGGGTGTAGCAGGAGTGCAATCCAGAGCCAGGAGGCTGTACCCGAGCACCCGCCAATTTTACAATAACTCACATATCAAGGATCTATTTATGTACGGAGAGAGAGAGAGAGAGAGAGAGAGAGAGAGAGAGAGAGAGAGAGAGAGGAGAGAGAGAGAGAGAGAGAGAGAGAGAGAGAGAGAGAGAGAGGCAAATCAACCAGCTGTACTCCTGGTGTTCATAACCAAATAAACAATTTTTATTTCCTCTTTTTTTTTATCAACTTCAAGAAAAAAATAGTACAGTTACAGATACAATTGAATTTACAAGTGCAGGCCACATTTACAGTTGCAGAGTACAGGTGCAGTTACAGAGTACAGGTGCAGTTACAAGGTGCAGGTACAGGTGCAGGTAGAGTTACAGGTACGGAGTACAGTTACAGTTCCGGATACAGTTAGTTACAGGTAGAGGTACAGTTACAAGTTCGGGTACAATAACTGGATTGCAGGTATAGTTACAGGTAGGAAGTACAGAGACAGATTGTCCGGAGGAAAGCTGGACTGTGGGCACCCCTTGCATCCTTGTGTAAGGTGAAGCTGAAGATTTACAGCGCCAACAGAGCATGCCTAAGTTCATGCATTAAGGGGCGTGGAAGCCACGAAGGGGTCATGGTTTTGTCAGCAAGGATTACATAAAGAGGTGACGGGAATGATGGTGTGTGTGGGGACTTCCTGTACATTTCATCTGTTTATGGCAAAGCGTGGCGGGTCCCTAATAATGTCAGGTGCCAGACCTGTCCCCTGTAATACATGGCAA
>NW_024745048.1:0-29465 GCF_018991925.1 Homarus americanus
ATGGAATGATGCACCCTGGAGGATAATGCCGAAGGTAACAACCATCAACATCTGCTGTAAAACATGGAATGATGCACCCTGGAGGATAATGCCGAAGGTAACAACCAGCAACATCTGCTGTAAAACATGGAATGATGCACCCTGGAGGATAATGCCGAAGGTAACAACCATCAACATCTGCTGTAAAACATGGAATGATGCACTCTGGAGGATAATGCCGAAGGTAACAACCAGCAACATCTGCTGTAAAACATGGAATGATGCACCCTGGAGGATAATGCCGAAGGTAACAACCATCAACATCTGCTGTAAAACATGGAATGATGCACCCTGGAGGATAATGCCGAAGGTAACAACCAGCAACATCTGCTGTAAAATATGGAATGATGCACCCTGGAGGATAATGCCGAAGGTAACAACCAGCAACATCTACTGTAAACTTTGTAGGAATGGTACACCTGGAGGATAATGCAAAGAGGTAACAACCATCAACATCTGCTGTAAAACATGGAATGATGCGCACCGGAGGGACAATGCGAAGGTAACAACCAGCAACATCTGCTGTAAAACATGAATGATGCACCTGGAGGATAATACCGAAGAGAGTAACAACCAGCAACATCTGCTGTAAAACATAGATGATGCCCTGGAGGATAATGCCGAAGGTAACAGCCAACAACATCTGCTGTAAAACATGGAATGATACCCTGGATGATGCCGAAGGTAACAACCAGCAACATCTGCTGTAAAACATGGAATGATGCACCCTGGAGGATAATGCCAGCGAAGGTAACAACCAGCAACATCTGCTGTAGAAAACATGGAATGATACCCTGGAGGATAATGCCGAAGGTAACAACCATCAACATCTGCTGTAAAACATGGAATGATGCACCCTGGAGGATAATGCCGAAGGCAACAACCATCAACATCTGCTGTAAAACATGGAATGATGCACCCTGGAGGATAATGCCGAAGGTAACAACCAGCAACATCTGCTGTAAAACATGGAATGATGCACCCTGGAGGATAATGCCGAAGGTAACAACCAGCAACATCTGCTGTAAAACATGGAATGATGCACCCTGGAGGATAATGCCGAAGGTAACAACCAGCAACATATGCTGTAAAACATGGAATGATGCACCCTGGAGGATAATGCCGAAGGTAACAACCATCAACATCTGCTGTAAAACATGGAATGATGCACCCTGGAGGATAATGCGAAGGTAACAACCAGCAACATCTGCTGCTAAAACGCTGGAATAATGATACCCTGGAGGATAATGCCGAAGGTAACAGCCATCAACATCTGCTGTAAAACATGGAATGATGCACCCCACGGAGGGATAATGCCGGAAGGTAACAACCAGCAACATCTGCTTATAAAACATGGAATGATGCACCCTGGAGGATAATGCCGAAGGTAGCAACCATCAACATCTGCTGTAAACATGGAATGAGAAATTACCCTGGAGGATAATGCCGAAGGTAACAGCCAGCAACATCTGCTGTAGCAAAACATGGAATGATGCACCCACAGGAGGATAATGCCAGAAAGGTAACCAGCAACATATGCTTGTAAAACATGGAATAATTTCCCTGGAGGATAATGCCGAAGGTAACAACCATCAGCATCTGTAAACAGATAGGTACACCCTGGAGGATAATGCCGAAGGTAACAACCATCAACATCTGCTGTAAAACATGGAATGATGCACCCTGGAGGATAATGCCGAAGGTAACAACCATCAACATCTGCTGTAAAACCAAAGTACCGGAAATGGTCTAAATGATTGGTGTCACCAGAAACGTTCAGTCATAAAGTGTCAACTGCCTTTATTATCTCTTTTAGTTTTTACAGCTGGAACATAATTATGTGAAATAATTACTGGGAACAACTTCATATATTTCCCACCTCTGCTGACGGTCGTGTAATATTTCAATGTTATTCTGATTTTTTTAAATTATGTTTTTGCCTGATGTAGTATTACTGATATGCAATTTGTCTTAGTATGTCTTATTGTGGGTAAAAATAATTATATATTAAATGCGTCCTACGAAAACGTCAATTTGCTACCAGAGTTTAACAGTTAATTCTTGTATAATATTTCTGATAAACTTCCTTCGTGTTCATGTATGAAATAATTAATGTATGTATCTTTATATAATTTAGCTCAATATCTTTCTCGTCAAAAACGGTCATTAATAATAAACTCATTTATAAACTCATTTATAAAACATCTCAGCTGTGAAGGACGCACTATATAACAGTTGTTACCGCCGGCTGGTGTATCATATTATCTTGTCCTATTTTACGGCACACATTTTCTGCCTCTTTTAAGCATGGGACTGGAATATAGTTCTTTTACTTTTGTTATCCGTCTTGAAGAATTTTACCTGCGTATATAATGAGAGAATGTCAGTAATTTAAGTAGCGAGAAATTTGGCTCATGAGTTAATACACCATCTTACTACAACGACGACCAGTCAGTCACTCGCTGGTCTCCTGCCAGATACCGCTGTTTGAACTAATCTTACTGAAAACTGTGACATCACCTCGTTGGACGACTGTACACAATACGTACCTCCAGACTGTGTATCCGGACAGAGTGAAGGTCTCCTCCTTGTCTCCCTGCACAACAAGTGTAGTCGCCCGCACGTGACGACGTCTCAGCTGGCTGGCCAACACACCCAGTTCTAGGTCACTCAGCAGACAACGGGGGAACCTCAGCGAGTCATAGTCCCTGGGGGCGGGGAGGACAACACTTGAACACTTATAGTAGTCATTATTTCATCATATTAAAATGATGATGAACCTGTATATTGTATACACATAGTGTGTATAAAGTTTGCACCATTAATATAATTATTATTTATACTTAAAATAATTATATTATAAACATTCAGTTGTGTGTTTGTGTTCCTTATAAATTCCCCCAGTTTTAATATGGACCACGGCCCAGGTTTACTTCCATTACTAAGTCGAGGACCTCACATGATGATTGTTGTTGTTGTTGTTGGTGTTATTATATTGTTATTGATAATATTATTATTATTATTGTAACTATAATTATTATTATTATTATTATTATTATTATTATTATTATTATTATTATTATTATTATTATTATTTGTATTATTATTATTATTGTAACTATAATTATTATTATTATTATTATTATTATTATTATTATTATTATTATTATTATTATTATTATTATTATTATTATTATTGTAACTATTATTATTATTATATTATCAAATAATTTTAGGTTCATATTTGAGATCACGATAATTGCTAACCCAAATTATCAATGTCAACAATGGTTGTGTTAGTCTGCCTACTAAAGTACTAAAACTTTGACTGAGTGTCTTATTTTGTCTACCAATATTACCAATAGTTCATTAATGCTTCCTTCCCACACATTATTTAAACTGTCGTATGTGATAACTTCGTCAATCAAAAGGTAACTTTACAATAAATAAAGACACGTACTAATAATGTCTGCAAGTGTACGATAATGTTGATAAAGAAACAATAATTTTGTGGATCCAGCTCGATAATTATTTATATTTAAAAATCTGGCAACACTGGTATAGGTGTTTCCCTCTCACTGTTACCACATGATTCCCGGTAACTACTGGTAGTGTAATACACGTATTCCAACCTTGTACCGGGATGACAGGGCCGACTCTACCTTGTGAGGGGCCCTGTGTAAGATAACAGTTTGGGGCCCCGTACAAGATAATGGTTGGGGCCCTATGTAAGATAACAGTTTGGGGCCCTGTACAAAATAATGGTTGGCGGCCCTGTACAAGATAATGGTTGGGGGCCCTGTGTAAGATAACAGTTTGGGGCCCTGTACAAGATAATGGTTGGGGGCCCTGTGTAAGATAACAGTTTGGGGCCCTGTACAAGATAATGGTTGGGGCCCTGTGTAAGATAACAGTTTGGGGCCCTGTACAAGATAATGGTTGGGGCCCTATGTAAGATAACAGTTTGGGGCCCTGTACAAAATAATGGTTGGCGGCCCTGTACCAGATAATGGTTGGGGGGCCTGTGGGAATAACAGTTTGGGGGCCCTGCACCAAGATAATGGTTGGGGGCCCTGTATGTGGGCTCTTTCAGTTTGGGGGCCCTGTACAGAATGTCTGGTTAGGGAGCCCTGTACAAGATAATGGTTGGGGCCCTGTGTAAGATAACAGTTTGGGGGCCTGTACAAAATAATGGTTTGGGGCCCTGTACAAGGCTCATGGTTGGGGCCCTGTGTAAGATAACAGTTTGGGGCCCTGTACAAGATAATGGTTGGGGCCCTGTGTAAGATAACAGTTTGGGGCCCTGTACAAGATAATGGTTGGGGGCCCTGTACAAGATAATGGTTGGGGCCCTGTGTAAGATAACAGTTTGGGGACCTGTGTAAGATAACAGTTTGGGGCCTTGTACAAGATAATGGTTTGGGGGCCCTGTGTAAGATAATGGTTGGAGGCCCTGTGTAAGATAATGGTTGGGGGCCCTGTGTAAGATAATGGGTGGAGGCCCCTAACCAATAATAACCTAAACTAACCATACCACTCATAACCTAACCTAACCTAACCAATAATAACCTAACCTAACCAATAATAACCTAACCTAACCAATAATAACCAATAATAACCTAAACTAACCATACCACTCATAACCTAACCTAACCTAACCTAACCAATAATAACCTAAACTAACCATACCACTCATAACCTAACCTAACCTAACCTAATCAATAATAACCAATAATAACCTAAACTAACCATACCACATAACCTAACCTAACCTAACCAATAATAACCTAACCTAACCAATAATAACCTAAACTAACCATACCACTCATAACCTAACCTAACCTAATCAATAATAACCAATAATAACCTAAACTAACCATACCACTCATAACCTAACCTAACCTAATCAATAATAACCAGCCGTAACCTAAACCCCTAGCCATACCACTCATAACCTAACCTAACCTAACCCTAATCAATAACCAACAATAATAACCTAAACTAACCATACCCTCATAACCTAACCCTAACCAATAGCCAATAGCAACCTAAACCAACCATACCACTCACTTAACCTAACCTAACCTAACTAATCAATAATAACCAATAATAACCTAAACTAACCATACCACTCATAACCTAACCTAACTAACCTAATCAATAATAACCAATAATAACCTAAACTAACCATACCACTCACTTAACCTAACCTAACCTAACCTAATCAATAACAGCAATAATAACCTAAACTAGCCATACTTCGCTCATAACCTAACCCTAACCTAATCAATAATAACCAATAATAACCTAAACTAACCGCTTACCACTCATAACCCTAACCCTAACCTAATCCAATAATAACCAATAATAACCTAAACTAACCACTTCACTCATAACCTAACCTAACCTAACCTAATCAATAATAACCAATAACCTAACTAACCACTTACCACTCATAACCTAACCTAACCTAACCAATAATAACCAATAATAACCTAAATAGCCATACCACTCATAACCTAACCTAACCTAACCTAATCGTAATAACCAATAATAACCTAAACTAACCATACCACTCATAACCTAACCTAACCCTAACCAATAATAACCAATAATAACCTACAACAATACCACTCACTTAACCTAACCTAACCTAACCTAATCAATAATAACCAATAATAACCTAAACTAACCATACCACTCCTAACCTAATCAATAATAACCAATAATAACCTAAACTAACCATACCACTCATAACCTAACCTAACCTAATCAATAATAACCAATAATAACCTAAACTAACCATACCACTCATAACCTAACCTAACCTAATCAATAATAACCAATAATAACCTAAACTAACCATACCACTCCCAACCTAATCAATAATAACCAATAATAACCTAAACTAACCATACCACTCATAACCTAACCTAACCTAATCAATAATAACCAATAATAACCTAAACTAACCATACCACTCATAACCTAACCTAACCTAATCAATAATAACCAATAATAACCTAAACTAACCATACCACTCATAACCTAACCTAACCTAACCTAATCAATAATAACCAATAATAACCTAAAAACTAACCATACCACTCATAACCTTAACCTAACCTAATCAATAATAACCAATAATAACCTAAACTAACCATATTGCCACTCATAGCCTAACCCTAACCTAACCACAATCAATAATAGCAATAATAACCTAAACTAAACAACACCACTCATAACCTAACTTCTTCTAACCAATAATAACCAATAAATAACTAAATAACCATACCACTCTTAACCTAACCCTAACTAACCCTAACCAATAACCAATAATAACCTAAACCAACCATACCACTCCTTAACCTAACCTAAACCTAACACAATCAATAATAACCCATAATAACCTAAACTAACATACCACTCACTTAACCTAACCTAACCTAAACCTAACCAATAACCAATAATAACCTAAACTAAAAATACCACTCATAACCTAACCTAACACAACCTAATCAATAATAACCAATAATAACCCACAAACTAACCATGCCACTCATAACCCTAACCTAACCTAATCAATAATAACCAATAATAACCCCTAAACTAACCATACCACTCATAACCTAACCTAACCTTGTCAATAATAACCAATAATAACCTAAACTAACCATACCACTCATAACCTAACCTAACCTAACCTAATCAATAATAACCAATAATAACCTAAACTAACCATACCACTCCTAACCTAATCAATAATAACCAATAATAACCTAAACTAACCATACCACTCATAACCTAACCTAACCTCATCAATAATAACCAATAATAACCTAAACTAACCATACCACTCATAACCTAACCTAATCAATAATAACCAATAATAACCTAAACTAACCATACCACTCATAACCTAACCTAACCAATAATAACCAATAATAACCTAAACTAACCATACCACTCATAACCTAACCTAACCAATAATAACCAATAATAACCTAAACCAACCATACCACTCATAACCTAACCTAACCTAACCTCATCAATAATAACCAATAATAACCTAAACTAACCATACCACTCATAACCTAACCTAACCTAACCAATAATAACCAATAATAACCTAAACTAACCATACCACTCATAACCTAACCTAACCTAACCAATAATAACCAATAATAACCTAAACTATCCATACCACTCATAACCTAACCTAACCTAACCAATAATAACCAATAATAACTAAACCAACCACATACCACTCATAACCCTAACCCTAACCCCTAACCTAATCAATAATAACCAATAATAACCTAAACCCAACCATATCATGTAACCCCTAACCTAACCTAACCAATAATAACCAATAATAACCTAAACTAACCATACCACTCATAACCTAACCTAAATAACCTAATCAATAATAACCCATAACTAACCTAAACTAACCATACCACTCATAACCTATTAACCTAACCTAACCCCTAACCAATAACCAATAATAACCCCTAAATAACCATACCACTCATAACCTAACCCTAACCTAACCTAATCAATAATAACCAATAATAACTAAACTAACCATACCACTCTAACCTAACCAATAATAACCAATAATAACCTAAACTAACCATACCACTCATAACCTAACCTAACCTAACCAATAATAACATAAACTAACCATACCACTCATAACCTAACCTAACCTAACCTAACCAATAATAACCAATAATAACCTAAACTAACCATACCACTCATAACCTAACCTAACCTAACCTAACCAATAATAACCAATAACTAACCTAAACTAACCATACCCACTCATAACCTAACCTAACTAACCTAACCAATAATAACCAATAATAACCTAAACTAACCATACCACTCATAACCTAACCTAACCAGCCAATAACCTAAACCGCCTAAACTAGCCATACCACTCCTTAACCTAACTTCTTACAACCAATAACCTAACTAACCTAACCAATAATAACGTAATAACCTAAACTAACCATACCGCTCATAACTAACCTAACCTAACCTAACCAATAATAACCTAAAATAACCTAAACTAACCATACCACTCATAACCTAACCTAACCTAACCAATAATAACCTAACCTAACCATACCACTCATAACCTAACCTAACCTAACCTAACCAATAATAACCTAACCTAACCATACCACTCATAACCTAACCTAACCTAACCAATAATAACCTAACCTAACCTTACCACTCATAACGTAAGCAAACACAGTAGTCAGAGAGTGGCTGGTGCGGAGAATGATGGACAGTTGAGAGGGGCTGGGGACGATACCATCTTCCCTTTCTCCGCCCTTCCATAACAAATATCATCTAAACTTCTAAAGGTAATAATCACTTCCACAATATCTATTTCAGTTTCTTCAATATTTGTTTATTTGTTCCTTTTCAATGGAAAACGGTCGTAGTAACGTAAAGAAAAGGAACACGTTTTTTACTTGGTGATTCTCAACTGGGAAGAACCAAACCAAACCTTTTTTATCGTGTCCACAAAAGACTACTGTACTGTACAGCCACTGTATTAATCATCAAATATTGACCCAAATGAAACAGTCCACCAAACTAACAATGATCCAGCCTTCTTCTTCTTCTTCTTCTTCTAATAATAATTAATTATTATTGCTATTACATTATTATTATTATTATTATTTATATTATTATTATTATTATTATTATTATCATTATTATTATCATTATTATTATTATTATTATTATTATTATTATTATTATTATTATTATTATTATTGCTATTATTATTATTATTGTTATTATTATTATTATTATTATTATTATTATTATTATTATTATTATTATTATTATTATTATTATTATTATTATTATTTTTATTATTATTATTATTATTTCACCCTTCATAACTTTTATTAGTATTCATCTTAAGTATCACAATGTAATACAGTCAACAGTACACGTTGATCCACCTGCAGGTTGGCTGGTAACAAACTTGTACTGTTGGCTGTACATCATTAATGTTCCTCGTGCAGTTTAGTATTTCATCATCTTGACGGCCTGGATCATCATACAGTAATATAAAAGTTGTGTATAATAAATAAATGATCAATACAAAGTAGGAGTCTGTATCTTACCTGTTAACTGCCTGTAGTTGTTGAGACACCTGGACTGCCCAGTCTATGTGTGCAGCATCAACCCCGGAGAGGAGCAGATCAAGCCATTCAGCGTGTGGCAGGGAGCCAGGCAGTAGTGCTGGAGGAACCCCCGCGGGTACATGCAGCTCTGAAAATAATTATCATACTAGACAGAAGAAGTATTACTGACAGGTGTAAGACGGTGGCGTCATAGTGACGTAATTGTACCTTCTGCAGCTTTACTTTTCCACAAAGACGAGTCACGACTTTTATTTCTAGCACACCCACGGCCTTCACCAACACTGTCACTCTCTGACCAACACACCCACGGCCTTCACCAACACTGTCACTCTCTGACCAACACACCCATGGCCTTCACCAACACTGTCACTCTCTGACCAACACACCCACGGCCTTCACCAACACTGTCACTCTCTGACCAACACACCCACGGCCTTCACCAACACTGTCACTCTCTGACCAACACACACCGGCCTTCACCAACACTGTCACTCTTCTGATATACACCACGGCCTTCACCAACACTGTCACTCTCTGACCAACACACCCACGGCCTTCACCAACACTGTCACTCTCTGACCAACACACCCACGGCCTTCACCAACACTGTCACTCTCTGATCAACACACCCACGGCCTTCACCAACACTGTCACTCTCTGACCAACACACCCACGGCCTTCACCAACACTGTCACTCTCTGACCAACACACCCACGGCCTTCACCAACACTGACACTCTCTGACCAGCACACCCGGCAACCCACCAGCACTGTCACTCTCCTGTGCTTACCCACGGCCTTCACCAACACTGTCACTCTCTGTGCTTACACACAGCCTTCACCAACACTGTACTCTCCCCAGCCAACACCCCAGCCTTCTGCCCTGCTCTCCCAGGCCAACACACCCACGGCCTTCACCAACACTGTCACTCTCTGACCAACACACCCACGGCCTTCACCAACACTGTCACTCTCTGACCAACACACCCACGGCCTTCACCAACAACAACAGAGGCATCATCTTAGTTTGGCTCACTACTATGAACTGGAACCAGCGGCGGCCGGGTGCAAGGTGACCAGATTTTATAATCACCAAAGTTCTTGATCCAGGAAGAAAAAGGTGCAAAATGGCTATATTTTACCTTCGGAAGGAATTGTTCTCTGTCTTTTTCAGTTGGTATTACAATGACTTCTGGGGTTATATTCCTTTATTTTGTGACCTGTGCTGGCCTGCATGGCAACTGTTTACACAAATGGTCCATAATACCTTCACCATTCAATAATTATGAAAGTCTATAATTCAATTAGACAATACTAAATAATTTACTTGGACATTATATGCATGAGTTGTACTTCTCAAACAGTCACTAAAAGGTCACATTTTCCACAAGACTCGCTATGCTTCTTGAGACCTTCCCGGGAAGCGGCGTGCACCTGAGGAACGAGGATGTACTGAAGCTGTAGTCCGGCAGAGAAACCTTAAGTATTTACAGTCAGTAGGTACCCGTGTGGGTAATGAACCGTACCAAGGGTAAGTTGCTTCTATTCTTATATGCGTGGTGTTCGTGGTGCTGGATTTGTCTATATGAGAAGCTGTACTGATACAGGTCATGTATTACTCAAGAGAGATTATTCCAGGCTTGTGTGACTCTTGATGTTGGTTGATGGTCCGGTGGCGTGATATTTGTATTCATGGCCTCTTGTGGTTGATGGTCCGGTGGCGTGATACTTGTATTCATGGCCTCTTGTGGTTGTTGGTCCGGTGGCGTGATATTTGTATTCATGGCCTCTTGTGGTTGATGGTCCGGTGGCATGATATTTGTATTCATGGCCTCTTGTGGTTGTTGGTCCGGTGGCGTGATATTTGTATTCATGGCGTCTTGTGGTTGATGGTCCGGTGGCATGATATTTGTATTCATGGCCTCTTGTAGTTGATGGACCGGTGGCGTGATATTTGTATTCATGGCCTCTTGTGGTTGTTGGTCCGGTGGCATGATATTTGTATTCATGGCCTTTTGTGGTTCATGGTCCGGTGGCGTGATATTTGTGTTCATGGCCTCTTGTAGTTGTTGGTCCGTTGGCGTGGTATTTGTATTCATGGCATCTTGTGGTTGATGGTCCGGTGGCGTGATATTTGTATTCATGGCCTCTTGTGGTTGTTGGGTCCGGTGGCATGATATTTGTATTCATGGCCTCTGTGGTTGTTTTTTTGTCCGGTGGCGTGATATTTGCATTCATGGCGTCTTGTTGATGGTCCGGTGGCATGATATTTGTATTCATGGCCTCTTTGTAGTTGATGGACCGGTGGCGGATATTTGTATTCATGGCCTCAGTTGTTGGTCCGGTGGTGGATATTTTGTATTCATGGCGTCTGTGGTTGATGGTCCGGTGGCGTGGATATTTGTATTCATGGCGGCCCGTGGGTTGATGGTCCGGTGGCGGATATTTTAAAATTGCTATTCTTGTGGTTGTTGGTCCGGTGGCGTGATATTTGTATTCATGGCGTCTTGTGGTTGATGGACCGGTGGCATGATATTTGTATTCATGGCCTCTTGTAGTTGATGGACCGGTGGCGTGATATTTGTATTCATGGCCTCTTGTGGTTGATGGTCCGGTGGTGTGATATTTGTATTCATGGCGTCTTGTGGTTGATGGTCCGGTGGCATGATATTTGTATTCATGGCGTCTTGTGGTTGTTGGTCGGTGGCGTGATATTTGTATTCATGGCCTCTTGTGGTTGTGTAGTTGGTCAGGGGAGAAGTCCGAGCACTGACCCTTGAGGAACACCACTTGTGACAGGTTTCCATCCATTCACCACTACTGTACTCGCTGTCGTCGTTGTGTAAGGAATCCTTCAATACATTCCAGTACATTACCTCTTACCCCAAGTGAACTCAGCTTTAACAGCAGTCGGACATGAGGGACTGTGTCGTCTGCTTTTGCATAATCTAAAAAGATTATATCGACTGGAATACCATGACTCAAAGCCTGTGTCCAGACATCAAGTGCTTCTATTACCGTTCTCCCTCGACGGGTATTAGGCATTGTCACTCAACACCAACCGGAGCTATGTAACATAGCCTCCGTCCTCATCTTAACACTCATAGCTACAGTGATAAAGTTACAGTGATATACACTGGGAACTGTATCTGAGATAGTTCCTCAATAATTAGATAACAGACAATTGGGTTTGGCTACTAAAGCCCTATATAATATACATGTTCCAGCCTCATTAACCCAGAAGGAATCGACGGTTAAAGGGCCAGTTCATCGCCACCGCGCAGTACAATGTTTAACCCTTTGCCACAGGTTTTTGACCAGGCTGTATCAAGTAAGAAATGGTATTTTGACTTACTCATGTAATATATATATTTAAAAAATACCATCAGACCTTTTGGCTTCAGACGGGTGATTAACCCCCAGCTAATACAACAACTAGAGAATGTAAGGTCAAATTATTTTATTTTCTAGATGTACTGAACCAAGCGGAGGTAAGGGAGGACCCGTTAAAACGGTCATGAGGAACATTTTATATCAGTGTTTACCTTAAAGTAGATAACCAGGAGTTAAGGTGTACACATAACGCTTCTAAAAGACACACATTGATGACAGGCAATGATAACATAGTGTAAATACTTTGACCAGTTTTAAATAATTATATAAACTAAGTCACCAAGCCCTACACCACGTCACCAAGACCTACACCACGTCACCAAGACCTACACCACGTCACCAAGACCTACACCACGTCACCAAGCCCTACACCACGTCACCAAGACCTACACCACGTCACCAAGACCTACACCACGTCACCAAGACCTACACCACGTCACCAAGACCTACACCACGTCACCAACAACGTCACCAAGCCCTACACCACGTCACCAAGATCTACACCACGTCACCCCCTGCACACGTCACCAAGCCCTACACCACGTCACCAAGCCCTACACCACGTCATACCAAGACCTACACCACGTCACCAAGCCCTACACCACGTCACCAAGCCCTACACCACGTCACCAAGCCCTACACCACGTCACCAAGCCCTACACCACGTCACCAAGCCCTACACCACGTCACCAAGCCCTACACCACGTCACCAAGCCCTACACCACGTCATTAAGTCGTCCACCACGTCATCAATTCATCCACCACGTCATCAAGTCGTCCACCACGTCATCAAGTCGTCCACCACGTCATCAAGTCGTCCACCACGTCATCAAGTCGTCCACCACGTCATCAAGTCGCCCACCACGTCATCAAGTCGTCCACCACGTCACCAAGTCGTCCACCACGTCATCAAGTCGTCCACCACGTCATCAAGTCGTCCACCCCGTCATCAAGTCGTCCAACACGTCACCAAGTCGTCCACCACGTCCACCTGCTCACTGGGTCGTCCACCACGTCACCAGTCGTCCACCACGTCATCAAGTCGTCCACCTCGTCATCAAGTCGTCCACCGGGTCATTGTCGTCCACCACGTCCACCCCGTCATCAAGTCGTCCACCACGTCACCAAGTCGTCCACCACGTCATCAACAAGTCGTCCACCCCGTCAACAAGTCGTCCACCACGTCACCAAGTCGCACACCCCGTCCACCCCGTCATCGTCAGTCCACCACGTCACCAAGTCGTCCACCAGTCCACCACGTCATCAAGTCGTCCACTACGCCATCGAGTCGTCCACCACGTCATCAAGTCGTCCACCACGCCAACAAGTCGTCCACCGGGTCATCAAGTCATCCACCACGTCATCGTCGTCCACCATCAAGTCGTCCACCACTTCATCAGTCGTCCATCAAGTCATCCACCAAGCCATCAAGTCATCCACCAAGTCATGAAGTCGTCCACCACGTCATTAAGTCGTCCACCACGTTTATTAAGTCGTCCATCACGTCATTAAGTCGTTTAGCACGCCATTAAGTCGTCCATCACCTCATTAAGTCGTCCACCACGTCATAGAGTCGTACACCAAGTCATTAAGCCGTCCATCACTTCATCAAGTCGTCCACCACGTCATCAAGTCATCCACCAAGTCATTAAATCGTCCAATTAATGTCCACCTTGGCCATCAAGTCGTCCACAATTGTCACCAAGTCGTCCATCACGTCATCAGTCGTCCAATTCGTCATCAGGCTCGCCACCACGTCACCAGCGTACACCACACGTCCACCCGTCATCAAGTCGTCCACCAGTCCACCACGTCATCAAGTCGTCTACCACGTCATCGAGTCGTCCACCACGTCAACAAGTCGTCCACCACGTCATTAAGTCGCCCACCACGTCATCAAGTCGTCCACCGTCAATAAGTCGTCCACCACGTCACCAAGTCGTCCACCACAACATCAAGTCGTCCACCCCGTCATCAAGTCGTCCACCACGTCACCAAGTCGTACACCACGTCCACCTCGTCATCAAGTCGTCCACCAGTCCACCACGTCATCAAGTCGTCCACCACGTCATCGAGTCGCTGTCCACCACGTCATCAAGTCGTCCACCACGTCATTAAGTCGTCTACCACGTCATTAAGTCGTCCACCACGTCATCAAGTCGTCTGCCACGTCATCAAGTCGTCCACCAAGCCATTAAGTCGTCCACCGCGTCATCAAGTCGTCCACCTCATCATCAAGTCGTTCACCACGTCATCAAGTCGTCCACCACGTTACTAAGTCGTCCACCACGTCATCAACTCGTTCACCACGTCACCAATTCGTCCACCACGTCATCAACTCGTTCACCAAGCCATTAAGTCGTCCACCACGTCATCAAGTCGTCCACCACGTCATCAAGTCGTCCACCACGTCGTCAAGTCGTCCACCACGTCATCAAGTGCCTAAGAATCATGTTATTATTGGTGCCATAAGGATGCTGTACCTACAACTGTACTAGTTACCCCTAACAAGACATTTTCTCTCACTCTCACCACCAAACAATATGGCTCACATGTATTTATAAATGCGTTTGTTCATAATGACCGTTTTAATATTAATGTTTAGCTAAATTATATAAAGATACATACATTAATTATTTCAAACATGAACACGTAGGAAGTTTATCAGAAATATTATACAAGAATTAACTGATAAACTCTGGTAGCAAATTGACGCTTTCGGAGGACGCATTTGATATTTATTTGATACTTATTTTTACCCACAATAAGATATACTAATTACGCTTCAGTAGTATTTCAATGTGATTCTTATCTTTTAAAATTAAAGTTTTTGCATTATGTAATATTACTGATAAGTAATTAGTCTTAGTATGTCTTATTATGATAACAGTAAGTATATATTAAATGCGTCCTCCCAAAGCGTCAATTTGCCACCAGAGTTTGACAGTTAATTCTTGTATAATATTTCTGATAAACTTCCTACGTGTTCATGTTTGAAATAATTAATGTATGTATCTTTATATAATTTAACTAAACATCTTTATTATAAAACGGTCATTATGAATAAACTCATTTATAAATACATCATTACTTGAGGAGGAATGTGAACCAGCCATCAGGTGTAACTGTTGAGGAGGGCCGGGGGAGGACGCCCTATAATATATGGCGTTAAATACTGAACAAAAGTAATGTTTTCTTTGTACAGTGTTACATATATGTCCTCTTAATGAATAATAAAACAACCTAACAGCCTCAACACTATTATGGTTAAATAAACAAATTACATTTGATAAATACGGAAAATATTAATGTATAAAACACACACACACACACACACACACACACACACACACACACACACACACACACACACACACACGCGCACACACACACACACACACACGCACACGAACACACACGCACACACACGCACACACACACACACACACACACACACACACGCACACACACACACGCACACACACACACACACACACACACACACGCACACACACGCACACACACACACACACACACACACACACACACACACACACACATATATATATATATATATATACACACACACACACACACAACATAACACTTACCGAGCCAGATCAGATCTACACGTGACCACAGAGAGGTCAACGCCGGGACCAGGTCGGGGTCCTTGTCAGTTATCACCAGGTGGAGGCCCCACATAGTGTGTGGCGGCGACCTAACAGCAGCACCACTCAGCTGACCCTTGAACTGCCTCACCTGACCCCTGTAGTTGTATAGATCAACAGTTGTGTATAATAATGATAAGTATTGCTGGACTACCTCAACAATCTGACCCCCTGTAGCTGTATAGGATCAACAGTTGTGTATATAATAATGATAAGTATTGCTGGATCACCTCAACACCTGACGCCTGTAGCTGTATAGATCAACAGTTGTGTATAATAATGATAAGTATTGCTGGATCACCTCAACACCCGACGCCTGTAGCTGTATAGATCAACAGTTGTGTATAATAATGATAAGTATTGCTGGATCACCTCAACACCCGACCCCTGTAGCTGTATAGATCAACAGTTGTGTATAATAATGATAAGTATTGCTGGATCACCTCAACACCCGACCCCTGTAGCAGTATAGATCAACAGTTGTGTATAATAATGATAAGTATTGCTGGATCACCTCAACACCTGACGCCTGTAGCTGTATAGATCAACAGTTGTGTATAATAATGATAAGTATTGCTGGATCACCTCAACACCCGACGCCTGTAGCTGTATAGATCAACAGTTGTGTATAATAATGATAAGTATTGCTGGATCACCTCAACACCCGACGCCTGTAGCTGTATAGATCAACAGTTATGTATAATAATGATAAGTATTGCTGGATCACCTCAACACCTGACCCCTGTAGCTGTATAGATCAACAGTTGTGTATAATAATGATAAGTATTGCTGGATCACCTCAACACCCGACACCTGTAGCTGTATAGATCAACAGTTGTATAATAATGACAAGTAGCCAGGATCATCTCTCACCCGCCTGTAGCTGCATAGATCAACAGTTGCGTATACAATGATAAGTATTGCTGGATCACCTCACAACACCCGACGCTCAGCTGTATAGATCAACAGTTGTGTATAATAATGATAAGTATTGTTGGATCACCCCAAACACCCGGCCCCTGTAGCTGCATAGATCAGGTTGTGTATAATAACGATAAGTATTAAGGATCACCTCAACACCCGACCCCCTCTGTAGCTGTATAGATCACCAGCAGGCATAATGATAAGTATTGATCACTCAAACACCGACCCTAGCTGTATAGATCAACAGTTGTGTATAATAATGATAAGTATTGCTGGATCACCTCAACACCCGACCCCTGTAGCTGTATAGATCAACAGTTGTGTATAATAATGATAAGTATTGCTGGATCACCTCACCACCCGACCCCTGCAGCTGTATAGATCAACAGTTGTGTATAATAATGATAAGTATTGCTGGATCACCTCAACACCCGACCCCTGTAGCTTTATAGATCAACAGTTGTGTATAATAATGATAAGTATTGCTGGATCACCTCAACACCCGACGCCTGTAGCTGTATAGATCAACAGTTGTGTATAATAATGATAAGTATTGCTGGATCACCTCAACACCCGACCCCTGTAGCCGTATAGATCAACAGTTGTGTATAATAATGATAAGTATTGCTGGATCACCTCAACACCCGACCCCTGTAGCTGTATAGATCAACAGTTGTGTGTAATAATGATAAGAATTGCTGGATCACCTCAACACCCGACGCCTGTAGCTGTATAGATCAACAGTTGTGTATAATAATGATAAGTATTGCTGGATCACCTCAACACCCGACCCCTGTAGCTGTATAGATCAACAGTTGTGTATAATAATGATAAGTATTGCTGGATCACCTCAACACCCGACGCCTGTAGCTGTATAGATCAACAGTTGTGTATAATAATGATAAGTATTGCTGGATCACCTCAACACCCGACGCCTGTAGCTGTATAGATCAACAGTTGTGTATAATAATGATAAGTATTGCTGGATCACCTCAACACCCGACGCCTGTAGCTGTATAGATCAACAGTTGTGTATAATAATGATAAGTATTGCTGGATCACCTCAACACCTGACCCCTGTAGCTGTATAGATCAACAGTTGTGTATAATAATGATAAGTATTGCTCGATCACCTCAAGATTCTCCCACCACATTATATAACATTAACCTTCCTATCGTTAACCTAACCTAATTATCGTTACCATGTTTAGGTGAAATAACCTGGGACAAAAATTAAGGTGATTCTAATATTAAAATTATTATTTTTAGTAGTAGTAATAGCAGTAGTAGTAGTAGTAGTAGTAGTAGTAATAGCAGCAGTAGTAACAGCAGCAGTAGTAGTAGTAACCTAGCTCTCGATGCTGCGCATAGGAGGAACGAGAACGGCAAGAGAAGGGCATACGGGGAGAGAATACAAAATGTTGATCAAGGCAGCTTCACTCCTCTAGTGTTCACAACCTCTGGTGGGATTGGCCCAAGTGCAAGATGTTTCTACGCCAGACTCGCGGAGCTGATCTCCGAACAGAAGCAGCAGCCCAGAAGTTATGTTACAGCCTGGATGAGATGTCGACTGTCCTTCTCTCTCCTTCGGTCGGCTTTGCTCTGCCTCAGGGGGGAACGAGAGCTTCCGCCCTAATTCGACAATAACCGCTGCAGATATTGACCAAGGAGGTTACAGTCACTGAATGCCGCATAGATCTGCGGCTCAACTAATTTAACACAGATAGGATAGCTTCTTATGTATTAGGATATTTAATATTAAGGTAAATAAATGGTGGCGAAGGTGTGGCTATTGGGGGAGGCTGGAGGCCACGTTATTAGTAAAAAAAAAAAAAAAAGTAATAGCAGTAGTAGAAGTAGCAACAGTCTGTGCTGCGTCTGTGCTAGCCCGAACCAAAACTGCACAAATTGTCTTTGTGCGAGAAACAATCGATCATGTGTCGATTGCAGGAAGCTAGACCAGTGTCGGAACCCACGTGGCAGGGAGCCGACACAGGCGTCCACAGTGGATATCGCCGGGACCCAACCACCCGATGATATCCCAAATGATAGCAGTGAGTCTACTCAACCCGAAAATGTAGTACTAATAAATGCTGCTCCCTCAGTAGTAGGTGTCCGGGAGGAGAATGAGAGACTGCCGCCTCAGTGGAAAGGCATGTCGATGGAAAATGCAGGCGTATGGGTCAAAGAAACCTACTCAGAAATTGTCAAGTGGTCGCCCGCTAACTTATTTGAACCACCCAAGTGTGCGGCCACCAAAGAAATGATTCGGGAGATGACTTTCTTCATGACTGATTACACTCAGGACCGCTTCCTCGCCCCCCTAGCTCTTCAAATACTGGCAATAATACCACATCTATTTTGTCAGAGGACACACACAAAGGCTAAGCACAAAGAAAATGTGGCAGCAATGAAGAGAAGATCGACAATGTGGCGGACTGGGGCCCTAGATGATCTCCTATGTGAAGCAAGAACACTGCAGGAGAGACTAAAATCTACAGGTGACGGAAAGCAAAACACCGATGACGTGGCAAGAAAATTTGGAAACAAAATGCGTGTGGGAAAAGTGTCTCTCGCGGTAAGATCTCTAACACATGAATCCTCCGGTGGAGTGATGCCAATAAACAGGGCGACATTAAAACTATTGAAAGAGAAACATCCCCCTGCAAGTGAAGATGAAGGCATCAGGCTCCAGGGTGACTATATCCCACCAAATGCTGTCCTGTTCGAGAAAATAACAGGAGAGATGGTGTGGAAAAAGGCACTGAAGACTCGAGGAGGAGCCGGCCCTTCAGGTCTGGATGCAAACGGTTGGAGAGTCATCCTCAGCACTAACAAGTTTGGCCCTGTAGCAAGCGAACTCTGCAATGCCATTGCCACCCTTGCAAGAAAGCTTGCATCCTCTTGCTGCCATCACCTCCAGGCTCTGACGGCCTGCCGCCTTATTCCTCTGGAAAAGAATCCAGGATGTAGACCTATAGGGGTGGGGGAAGTGCTGAGGCGGATCATCGGAAAGTGTATAATGGAGGTGGTAAAGGATGATGTCAGGGCAGCAGCAGGGAACCTACAAGTGTGTGCTGGCCACCAGGCTGGTGGGGAGGCGGCCATACACGCCATGAGATTGATATTTGAGCAGCGTGATTGTGAGGCCGTTCTTCTGGTGGATGCTTCAAACGCATTCAACATACTTAACCGCAAGGCTGCACTGCACAACATCAAGATCAAGTGTCCTAGCTTTGCGATGTATGTTGAAAATTCGTATAGGAATCCTTCAGACCTCTACATAGTAAACAACAAGGCTCTCCGAGGTGATACCATCCTCCAGTCGACCGAGGGAACAACACAGGGGGACCCCGTTGCAATGGCAATGTATGCAATAGGCCTATCAGTGCTCCAACAAGAAATAAAGTATGAAACAACTGGGGTCAAACAAGTGGCATATGCTGATGACCTCACAGGAGCAGGAAAAGTGGAGGACATCAAAAAGTGGTGGGACCTGGTAACATCGCGAGGTCCACATATAGGGTACCACCCTAACGCCAGCAAATCCTTCCTCATCGTGAAGCCAGATCATTATGATCGGGCTGTGGAGGTCTTCGGCGAAAGTGAGGTTAAAATAACTAAGGACGGCCAAAGACATCTAGGCGCAGTAATTGGCACTACGGACTTCAAGACCCAGTACGTAGGGGGAAAAGTGAATGAGTGGGTTAGCGAAAGCCATGCTCTATCGGAGATTGCTAACACAGAGCCACATGCGGCCTTTGCAGCATTCACACATGGAGTCAAGCATCGTTGGAACTACCTGATGCGTACCATCCCTGAGATCCGACCTCTCCTCCACCCTTTGGAAGAAGCAATCAGTGTCAAGCTCATTCCCAAACTAGTGAAACACCACGACTTAACCCTAGCAGAAAGAACACTTCTGGCACTTCCACCAAGACTGGGAGGGATGGGACTAACTAATCCAGAGGAGATTGCTGACTCTGAACATCAAAATTCACTTAAGCTCACGGCAGCCCTCACTGACCACATAATAGCCCAGAATGCAACAGGGGAAGTGGACACCAGCGAAGTTAATAAGATCCGTAGGTCCATTACAACAGATCGGCAGCACTGCCAAAATGACATGTTGCAGCAACTATTGCTGCTGGTTCCAGAAAATTTGACAAAAAAAGTAGCTATAGCGCAGGAGGTGGGCGCCTCGAACTGGCTAACTACGTTACCGATAAGGGCAAATGGTTTCAGCCTTAACAAACAAGAATTTACAGATGCCATTGCTCTAAGGTACGGTTGGCCAGTAGAAGGTTTGCCCTCCCAATGCGTGTGTGGCTATTCCTATGATGGCGATCACGCCATGGTTTGCAAGAAGGGGGGCTTCATATGCATGAGGCATGACGAGGTAAGGGATCTCACAGCAAACATGTTGAAGGAAATCTGTCGGGACGTCATGGTAGAACCGACCCTCCTTCCACTGGATGGCGAGATCTTCCAACACAGGACTTCAAACACATCTAACGAAGCCCGTGTGGACGTCAGTGCTCGAGGATTCTGGACGCGGGGACAGCGAGCTTTCTTCGACATCAGGATTTTTGATCCCATGGCCGTTTGTCACCGTAACCTAGCTCTCGATGCTGCGCATAGGAGGAACGAGAACGACAAGAGAAGGGCATATGGGGAGAGAATTCAAAATGTTGATCAAGGCAGCTTCACTCCTCTAGTGTTCACAACCTCTGGTGGGATGGGCCCAAGTGCAAGATGTTTCTACGCCAGACTCGCGGAGCTGATCTCCGAACAGAAGCAGCAGCCCAGAAGTTATGTCACAGCCTGGATGAGATGTCGACTGTCCTTCTCTCTCCTTCGGTCGGCTTTGCTCTGCCTCAGGGGAACGAGAGCTTCTGCCCCTACTCCGACAACTGCTGCAGATATCGACTATGAGGCTACAGTCACTGAATGCCGCATGGATCTGCGGCTCAACTAATTTAACACAGATAGGATAGTTTCTTATGTATTAGGATATTTAATATTAAGGTAAATAAATGGTGGCGAAGGTGTGGCTATTGGGGGAGGCTGGAGGCCACGACCACGTTTAAGTAGTAGTAGTAGTAGTAGTAGTAGTCCTAGCTTTGCGATGTATGTTGAAAATTCGTATAGGAATCCTTCAGACCTCTACATAGTAAACAACAAGGCTCTACGAGGTGATACCATCCTACAGTCGACCGAGGGAACAACACAGGGGGACCCCGTTGCAATGGCAATGTATGCAATAGGCCTATCAGTGCTCCAACAAGAAATAAAATTTGAAACAACTGGGGTCAAACAAGTGGCATATGCTGATGACCTCACAGGAGCAGGAAAAGTGGAGGACATCAAAAAGTGGTGGGACCTGGTAACATCGCGAGGTCCACAAATAGGGTACCACCCAAACGCCAGCAAATCCTTCCTCATCGTGAAGCCAGATCATTATGATCGGGCATTGGAGGTTTTCGGCGGAAGTGAGGTCAAAATAACTAAGGACGGCCAAAGACATCTAGGCGCAGTAATTGGCACTACGGACTTCAAGACCGAGTACGTAGCGGGAAAGGTGAATGAGTGGGTTAGCGAAATCCAAGCTCTATCGGAGATTGCTAACACAGAGCCACATGCTGCCTTTTCAGCATTCACCCATGGAGTCACGCATCGTTGGAACTACCTGATGCGTACCATCCCTGAGATCGGACCCCTCCTCCACCCTTTGGAAGAAGCAATCAGTGTCAAGTTCTTTCCCAAACTAGTGAAACACCCTGACTTAACCCTAGCAGAGAGAACACTTCTTGCACTTCCACCAAGACTGGGAGGGATGGGACTAACTAATCCAGAGGAGATTGCTGACTCTGAACATCAAAATTCACTTAAGCTCACGGCAGCCCTCACTGACCACATAATAGCCTCGAATGCAACAGGGGAAGTGGACACCAGCGAAGTAAATAAGATCCGTAGGTCCATTACAACAGATCGGCAGCACTGCCAAAATGACATGTTGCAGCAACTATTGCTGCAGGTTCCAGAAAATTTGACAAAAAAGTAGCTATAGCGCAGGAGGTGGGCGCCTCGAACTGGTTAACTACGTTACCGATAAGGGCAAATGGTTTCAGCCTTAACAAACAAGAATTTACAGATGCCATTGCTCTAAGGTATGGTTGGCCAGTAGATGGTTTGCCCTCCCAATGCGTGTGTGGCTCTTCCTATGATGGCGATCACGCCATGGTCTGCAAGAAGGGGGGCTTCATATGCATGAGGCATGACGAGGTAAGGGATCTCACCTCAAATATGTTGAAGGAAATCTGCCGGGACGTCATGGTAGAACCGACCCTCCTTCCACTGGATGGCGAGATCTTCCAACACAGGACTTCAAACACATCTAACGAAGCCCGTGTGGACGTCAGTGCTCGAGGATTCTGGACGCGGGAACAGCGAGCTTTCTTCGACATCAGGATTTTTTATCCCATGGCCGCTTGTCACCGTAACCTAGCTCTCGATGCTGCACATAGGAGGAACGAGAACGACAAGAGACGGGCATATGGGGAGAGAATTCAAAATGTTGATCAAGGCAGCTTCACTCCTCTAGTGTTCACAACCTCTGGTGGGATGGGCCCAAGTGCAAGATGTTTCTACGCCAGACTCGCGGAGTTGATCTCCGAACAGAAGCAGCAGCCCAGAAGTTATGTTACAGCCTGGATGAGATGTCGACTGTCCTTCTCTCTCCTTCGGTCGGCTTTGCTCTGCCTCAGGGGAACGAGAGCTTCTGCCCTACTCCGACAACTGCTGTAAATATTGACTATGAGGCTACAGTCACTGAATGCCGCATAGATCTGCGGCTCAACTAATCTAACACAGTTAGGATAGCTTCTTATGTATTAGGATATTTAATATTAAGGTAAATAAATGGTGGCGAAGGTGTGGCTATTGGGGGAGGCTGGAGGCCATATTAAAAAAAAAAAAAAAAAAAAAAAAAAGTAGTAATAGCAGCAGTAGTAGTAGTAGCAACAGTAGTAATATGTGATAGTAATAGCAGTAGTAGTAATAGCAACAGTAGTATTATTAAGAAAAAATGATAGTAGTAGCAGTAGTAATAGCGATGATAGTAGTGATAGATCCGACCTCTCCTCCACCCCTTGGAAGAAGCAATCAGTGTCAAGTTCATTCCCAAACTAGTGAAACACCACGACTTAACCCTAGCAGAAAGAACACTTCTTGCACTTCCACCAAGACTGGGAGGGATGGGACTAACTAATCCAGAGGAGAATGCTGACTCTGAACATCAAAATTCACTTAAGCTCACGGCAGCCCTCACTGACCACATAATCGCCCAGAATGCAACAGGGGAAGTGGACACCAGCGAAGTTAATAAGATCCGTAGGTCCATTACAACAGATCGGCAGAACTGCCAAAATGACATGTTGCAGCAACTATTGCTGCTGGTTCCCGAAAATTTGACAAAAAAAGTAGCTATAGCGCAGGAGGTGGGCGCCTCGAACTGGCTAACTACGTTACCGATAAGGGCAAATGGTTTCAGCCTTAACAAACAAGAATTTACAGATGCCATTGCTCTAAGGTACGGTTGGCCAGTAGATGGTTTGCCCTCCCAATGCGTGTGTGGCTATTCCTATGATGGCGATCACGCCATGGTTTGCAAGAAGGGGGGCTTCATATGCATGAGGCATGACGAGGTAAGGGATCTCACAGCAAACATGTTGAAGGAAATCTGTCGGGACGTCATGGTAGAACCGACCCTCCTTCCACTGGATGGCGAGATCTTCCAACACAGGACTTCAAACACATCTAACGAAGCCCGTGTGGACGTCAGTGCTCGAGGATTCTGGACGCGGGGACAGCGAGCTTTCTTTGACATCAGGATTTTTGATCCCATGGCCGTTTGTCACCGTAACCTAGCTCTCGATGCTGCGCATAGGAGGAACGAGAACGACAAGAGAAGGGCATATGGGGAGAGAATTCAAAATGTTGATCAAGGCAGCTTCACTCCTCTAGTGTTCACAACCTCTGGTGGGATGGGCCCAAGTGCAAGATGTTTCTACGCCAGACTCGCGGAGCTGATCTCCGAACAGAAGCAGCAGCCCAGAAGTTATGTCACAGCCTGGATGAGATGTCGACTGTCCTTCTCTCTCCTTCGGTAGGCTTTGCTCTGCCTCAGGGGAACGAGAGCTTCTGCCCCTACTCCGACAACTGCTGCAGATATCGACTATGAGGCTACAGTCACTGAATGCCGCATAGATCTGCGGCTCAATTAATTTAACACAGATAGGATAGTTTCTTATGTATTAGGATATTTAATATTAAGGTAAATAAATGGTGGCGAAGGTGTGGCTATTGGGGGAGGCTGGAGGCCAATTAATAAAAAAACAAAAACAAAAAAAGTAGTAGTAGTAGTAGTAGTAGTAGTAGTAGTAGGGGGTCCGGGCGGCGTGGGTGTGTTGGGGTGCCTTCCCTGATTTAAAGTGTTATTGGTGGGGATATACTCAGTTTGTGGGAGCGAGAATTTCACAGTGTGTCGATGAACGTTTGATGTCACCTTGAGCATCATCGCCGACGGCTCTTCTCATTCCTTACGACATTAAACGCAAATATTGCTCGTGTTCACCGGCGATCTTCAAGTAAGCCTGTGAGTGTTTGAATGGTGGGTGGCTGGAGTTGCCAAGTGTCAGTGCCAGTGTGTCGATAGGCCTACCCGAGCAAGGGTGGCATCGCGACTCTCGCCCCTATGGGGCCAAGTGCCTCAAGTAACGGCCACTCCATGTAGTGTCGGCTGACCCAGTGAGTATATATAACTAATGTTACATCAGCGAGACCATAGAAATGGTGGCTATCTCTACCAAAGTGACATAATCAAGTGTTAGGTGTGACAATTCTTGCTCCCAGTGGATTATTCTCATGTGTGGATTATCGCCCACATGGGGGGTGCCCGACACAACCACACGCGCGCGCATGTCCTTACTACTCGGACATCGAAGGCCAGGCTGTCACCCCTGTGCCCCATACGCATAAGATCTAGTTCCTTCGTCCGTATGGGCCCAATAGCAGAGGTCGGAGGCGGAAATATCTGTCGCCCGAGTTGCTGGTCACTATGACTGGCAACAGTCTTTGCTGCGTCTGTGCTAGCCCGAACCAAAACTGCACAAATTGTTTTTGTGCGAGAAACAATCGATCATGTGTGGATTGCAGGAAGCTAGACCAGTGTCGGAACCCACGTGGCAGGGAGCCGACACAGGCGGCCACAGTGGATATCGCCGGGACCCAACCACCCGATGATATCCCAAATGATAGCAGTGAGTCTACTCAACCCGAAAATGTAGTACTAATAAATGCTGCTCCCTCAGTAGCAGGTGTCCAGGAGGAGAATGAGAGACTGCCGCCTCAGAGGAAAGGCATGTCGATGGAAAATGCAGGCGTATGGGTCAAAGAAACCTACTCAGAAATTGTCAAGTGGTCGCCCGCTAACTTATTTGAACCACCCAAGTGTGAGGCCACCAAAGAAATGATTCGGGAGATGACTTTCTTCATGACTGATTACACTCAGGACCGCTTCCTCGCCCCCCTAGCTCTTCAAATACTGGCAATAATACCACATCTATTTTGTCAGAGGACACACACAAAGGCTAAGCACAAAGAAAATGTGGCAGCAATGAAGAGAAGGTCGACAATGTGGCGGACTGGGGCCCTAGATGATCTCCTATGTGAAGCAAGAACACTGCAGGAGAGACTAAAATCTACGGGTGACGGAAAGCAAAACACCGATGACGTGGCAAGAAAATTTGGAAACAAAATGCGTGTGGGAAATGTGTCTCTCGCGGTAAGATCTCTAACACATGAATCCTCCGGTGCAGTGATGCCAATAAACAGTGCGACATTAAAACTATTGAAAGAGAAACATCCCCCTGCAAGTGAAGATGAAGGCATCAGGTTCCAGGGTGACTATATCCCACCAAATGTTGTCCTGTTCGAGAAAATAACTGGAGAGATGGTGTGGAAAAAGGCACTGAAGACTCGAGGAGGAGCCGGCCCTTCAGGTCTGGATGCAAACGGTTGGAGAGTCATCCTCAGCACTAACAAGTTTGGCCCTGTAGCAAGCGAACTCTGCACTGCCATTGCCACCCTTGCAAGAAAACTTGCATCCTCTTGCTGCCATCACCTCCAGGCTCTGACGGCCTGCCGCCTTATTCCTCTGGAAAAGAATCCAGGATGTAGACCTATAGAGGTGGGGGAAGTGCTGAGGCGGATCATCGGAAAGTGTATAATGGAGGTGGTAAAGGATGATGTCAGGGCAACAGCAGGGAACCTACAAGTGTGTGCTGGCCACCAGGCTGGTGGGGAGGCGGCCATTCACGCCATGAGATTGATATTTGAGCAGCGTGATTGTGAGGCCGTTCTTCTGGTGGATGCTTCAAACGCATTCAACATACTTAACCGCAAGGCTGCACTGCACAACATCAAGATCAAGTGTCCTAGCTTTGCGATGTATGTAGAAAATTCGTATAGGAATCCTTCAGACCTCTACATAGTAAACAACAAGGCTCTACGAGGTGATACCAGCCTACAGTCGACCGAGGGAACAACACAGGGGGACCCCGTTGCAATGGCAATGTATGCAATAGGCCTATCAGTGCTCCAACAAGAAATAAAGTATGAAACAACTGGGGTCAAACAAGTGGCATATGCTGATGACCTAACAGGAGCAGGAAAAGTGGAGGACATCAAAAAGTGGTGGGACCTGGTAACATCGCGAGGTCCACATATAGGGTACCACCCTAATGCCAGCAAATCCTTCCTCATCGTGAAGCCAGATCATTATGATCGGGCTGTGGAGGTTTTCGGCGAAAGTGAGGTCAAAATAACTAAGGAAGGCCAAAGACATCTAGGCGCAGTAATTGGCACTACGGACTTCAAGACCCAGTACGTAGGGGGAAAGGTGAACGAGTGGGTTAGCGAAATCCATGCTCTGTCGGAGATTGCTAACACAGAGCCACATGCGGCCTTTGCAGCATTCACACATGGAGTCAAGCATCGTTGGAACTACCTGATGCGTACCATCCCTGAGATCCGACCCCTCCTCCACCCTTTGGAAGAAGCAATCAGTGTCAAGTTCATTCCCAAACTAGTGAAACACCACGACTTAACCCGAGAAGAAAGAACACTTCTTGCACTTCCACCAAGACTGGGAGGGATGGGACTAACTAATCTAGAGGAGATTGCTGACTCTGAACATCAAAATTCACTTAAGCTCACGGCAGCCCTCACTGACTACATAATAGCCCAGAATGCAACAGGGGAAGTGGACACCAGCGAAGTTAATAAGATCCGTAGGTCCATTACAACAGATCGGCAGCACTGCCAAAATGACATGTTGCAGCAACTATTGCTGCTGGTTCCAGAAAATTTGACAAAAAAAGTAGCTATAGCGCAGGAGGTGGGCGCCTCGAACTGGTTAACTACGTTACCGATAAGGGCAAATGGTTTCAGCCTTAACAAACAAGAATTTACAGATGCCATTGCTCTAAGGTACGGTTGGCCAGTAGATGGTTTGCCCTCCCAATGCGTGTGTGGCTATTCCTATGATGGCGATCACGCCATGGTTTGCAAGAAGGGGGGCTTCATATGCATGAGGCATGACGAGGTAAGGGATCTCACAGCAAATATGTTGAAAGAAATCTGCCGGGACGTCATGGTAGAACCGACCCTCCTTCCACTGGATGGCGAGATCTTCCAACACAGGACTTCAAACACTTCTAACGAAGCCCGTGTGGACGTCAGTGCTTGAGGATTCTGGACGCGGGGACAGCGAGCTTTCTTCGACATCAGGATTTTTGATCCCATGGCCGTTTGTCACCGTAACCTAGCTCTCGATGCTGCACATAGGAGGAACGAGAACGACAAGAGAAGGGCATATGGGGAGAGAATTCAAAATGTTGATCAAGGCAGCTTCACTCCTCTAGTGTTCACAACCTCTGGTGGGATGGGCCCAAGTGCAAGATGTTTCTACGCCAGACTCGCGGAGCTGATCTCCGAACAGAAGCAGCAGCCCAGAAGTTATGTCACAGCCTGGATGAGATGTCGACTATCCTTCTCTCTCCTTCGGTCGGCTTTGCTCTGCCTCAGGGGAACGAGAGCTTCTGCCCCTACTCCGACAACTGCTGCAGATATTGACTATGAGGCTACAGTCACTGAATGCCGCATGGATCTGCGGCTCAACTAATTTAACACCGATAGGATAG
>NW_024745049.1:0-6814 GCF_018991925.1 Homarus americanus
CCTGGAGCTCCAGCCGGAACCACCAAACGGGCCGCCTATAGGCAAAGGCCCGTGTCGGACTACGGTCCGACAATCTATACAACAACAACAACAACCAGGCCGCCACTTATCACATCGCTCCTGAACGAAGAAGACCTCTCAACAAGACCTCCTGCTGGACCCGGAACTTTGAAGACCGCCCTCTCCCTTGTGCCATTGTTGGCCATCTTCCCGGACCGGACCACCCACGACTGTCATCGCCCACAACAACTCACGAGCGTTCTTGGTTTGTCGAGCATTAGCTTGCCCTCCCCACTGGTGGTGTGAGTGACCCACACTCCAGCTGGAGAGCAGTTATAGCGCGATATTCCCGGCGTGGTTTGAGCCCTTTTCCTTCTACTACTATTTTTCCTTTTTCGCCCTGGCCTAGGGACCTGCACCCTCAAAAGTGTATTCGTCCTGCGGTCCCCCCTGTAACTGTTCACCTCCCTCCCAGGAGATTGTGAACACGAAAGGGGGTCGGAGCAAAACCCTCCCCAGCCGAGTCTTTCCAGGAAAACCGTGATCGTGCGGGTCCACCTGGAAAGAGGGTAGCCATCCTTATCCTTCCCAAATAGGCACACTTAGCTCACGTCTATAAGTGAGCAGTCACATACACTAGGAAGTAGGCTTCCCCAATCGGGGCTCCGTGAGAGAAGCTCAGGAACCACTCTACGACCACCAGCTAGTGGGGAGTGCTGTAATTCCTTTGCTATTTACTCAACCGGAATAGGCAGGATCTAAAAAAAAAAAAAAAAAAAAAACCAACAACAACAACAACCCGGTTATGGAGCGCGTACGCCCTCCTAACCGCGACCCCCGCCTGAACCGCCAACCTGACGACCCGAACCACGACAGGCTTCGCACAGAGAAAGCAGACCAGTTACGAGCCTTCAATGAAGCCCTGAAAACTAGGAACACTGCCACCACCTCCAACAACTCCACCACCACCACCACCTCCACCACCACCACCACTGCTACCGCTACTGAGGACAACTGGACAGTGCTTTTCGAAACAGATAAGTAAAACATTAAAAACTGTCTTTTCACAGCTCTCCGCATTGCTGCCAAAATTCCGGATCACGAAAACGGACGCAAAAACAACATATGCCGCCGTCACAGAGATGGAAAAGCTAAATCCACTGGCCAAGTTCTCAGTGCGGCCCAACCTAAAGGGGGAGATGATTATTCACCCCAAAGACAAGAACTCCGCCACCACCCTCGACACTTACCTGCAAAACACCACCACCGTTACTTCAACC
This sequence comes from Homarus americanus, assembly GCF_018991925.1. Classification (NCBI taxonomy): domain Eukaryota; kingdom Metazoa; phylum Arthropoda; class Malacostraca; order Decapoda; family Nephropidae; genus Homarus; species Homarus americanus. The sequence continues at coordinate 1,281 of NW_024745049.1, forward strand.
AAGCTAGACCCCGCCCAGAAACTGATGAAGTCGGTAGTCCTCCGGTACCCAAAAGAACTACCTCTCGAACCCCTGGAGAACCACCCGAAGATCTTAAAAGCCGAGAGATGCTCTCCCCTGTCCGACAAGACGGCCACCACGAAACAAGTGCTCATAACGCACTACGGCTCACCCCCCAGCACCATAGACCTCAAAACCTGGGGGATCTACGAAGTGAGGCCCTTCGTCCCAGAGCCCCTGCGGTGCTTCAGATGCCAGAAATACGGGCACCATCAGACAAGGTGCACGTACAAGGAAATCTGCGCAGTCTGCGCACAGAAGCACGGCACACACTCCTGCCTCACCAAGCTGAAAAATGGAGAAAAAATTGCCCCAAGTGTGCCAACTGCGGGGGCAAACACCACGCCTGGAACCCTGGATGCTCCGAGAGGACAAAGAGGGTCCAGGCAAACCGGCCAGTTGCAAGACCGGCCCCCAAAGCCTGCACACCAGCCCCACCAAGTACCTTCGTGTGGGGAACCCAAAGGCCCAAACAACAAAGACAACCTCCTCAGCCAGTCAACACCCAAAGTGCAGCCCAGTTTCCTGGCCTCACTACAGCCACACCTCAGCCACCCAAGCAGCAGACAACGACAACCACGAGCAAGACAAAAGAAGCACACACCAAGGCACCAGAAGGAATGATACACTATCAGACCTAGCCAAGGTACTGACAACCTTCGCGGAGGGCCTAGCCGGACTACTGGGCCACAAGATCCAACCCACACAGCTCCAAATACTCATGGGGAGCGTCCTCGGGCAAGTCGCCACAGCTCCAGCCACCTCAGTGCAGGAAGCCACGCCGGTCCGCACACGAGTGACAGCCGAGGTACACTCTACACCGAAGAAGGCCACCAGAGAACTGGACGTTTCAACTCCCCTGAACCGAACCACGGCCCAGAAGGCAAAAACCACAAAACACGAAGATATGAACCTGATCCAGTTGGAATCGAGCTTGGACATCTCCATCGAGAACCACCAGAAGTCCCCGATGAAACAGTGGTGGAAAACATCAGCACCCTGAACATCCTTACATGGAATGCTCAGGGCATCAAAAACAAGAAACACCTCCTACAAGAAGCAGCAGCCAAGGACAAGCTTGACATCATACTCCTACAAGAAACACTTCTACAAGAACACCACTGTTTCAAATTCAGCGGTTACAAGACATACAGGAGGCATTTCACGCAGGCGTCAACAAGAGGATGTATGATCTTGGTCAAGTCAAGCATACCCTCCGCCGATGTCACGCAGCAATTTCCATGTGGGGAAAACATCTAGACACAGGCCGTCAAAGTAACCCTCCAAGAACGGGAATTAACTGTTCACAACATCTACAAGAACCCAAGGGGCTCACTGGAGGTTACTCAATTATTTGCTTCGGCCGCTGACCACGCCACACTTATAGGAGGGGATTTCAATGCACATCATCCCTTCCTAAGCTCGGCAAGCCCCACAAATGAAGACGGCTTACACCTATACACCACCTTTCATGATAAACCCGAGATCTGCCTCCTGAACACCGGAGAGCCCACCCACACTAGGGGAGGAAGGCTAGATCTAACCTTCGTCTCCAGTGCACTACAGCCTTCGGCCTCCTGGCAGATACACCCCACGCTGACTAGTGACCACTTCGCCACCCTAACAACGCTGAAGGTGAACAAACTCCCCACTCCACCCCCCCCGAGATGGAGATATAACACTCAAAAGGCAGACTGGGGACTCTTCAAGAAACACCTGGCTAAGTGGCGCGAAAAATCACAGCCGGCCGGCGCAGCACCCGCGGATGAGACAACCCTCCACCACCAATTGGTCGAGGCGTTACACCTAGCGGCAGAAGAGGCTATCCCAAAAACAAAACCCACATCAAGACAGTACAATGATTACTGGTACTACTGTCCCAGGGTGAAAGAACTCAACCACAGAGTGAACATGGCCCGAAGAAACTACAGGAGACATCCCACGGCAACAAACAGACATCTCCTGCAAGTCATAGTCAAGGATACCAGGGAAGAGAAGGAAGAAATTAAAAACGCAAGCTGGCTCAAGTGGTGCTCCAAACTGAACGAGCACACCACCCTTGGCAAGATGTGGGCCCAGATCCGAAGGGCATCTGGGAAGGCAACACCACCACCACCAACTCATCCCAACCCAGAAGAGGAAGCCGAGAGACTTGCAAAACTGTTCTCTGACCGAGCAGCAACGAAGAACCTCCCGAGACAGGCGGAGGAGACACAACGGCGTCTGCGACAGGTCAGACTCCAGATGATCCAAGAGGCCTGCAGCAGTGAAGATGACACTGACAGACCATTCAACCAGCAAGAACTCCAGAAGTCGCTAAAACGAAGCAAGGACACAGCTCCAGGGGCCGACAGGATAACCTACTCCATGCTTTCTCATGCCGGTACAGCCGGACACGAGGCTCTGCTGCAAGCCATCAATGCTTCGTGGACAACACAAAGACTCCCACCGGAATGGAAGAAGGCAGATATACAGCCCATTCCGAAGCCCAGGGAACCAGACAAACCGAGGCCCATCTCCCTTCTCAGCTGCATAGCGAAGACGGGAGAAAGAATGGCCCTCAACCGACTCAAGTGGAAAGTAGGCAGCCCACACCCTCACATCTTTGCTTACACCGAGAACACCGGCACAGGCAACAACATCGCCGAGATACTCAGCACAGTGGACAACAAACCAGCTCTGGTGGTCTTCCTCGACCTGGAGAAAGCCTTCGAACTAGCAAATCCATTGGCCATTACAACTACGCTCGCTAAAAAAAGGCGTCAAAGGAAGGTTGCTGGGGTGGATCCAGAACTACCTCACACAGAGAGAAGCACGAGTACGCTTTCAGGGAGCAACCTCAAGCTACAGGGTCCATGAAAACGGTACCCCACAAGGAGGCATCCTCAGTCCAATGCTGTTCAATGTCCTGATGGAAAATCTAGTCAAACTTCCCTTCAGACAAACAGCCAAGCTCCTATGCTATGCAGACGACTTACAGCTTATAGTAAGAGGATCGAACAGACTAGCCAACACGCAACACGCACTCCAACTTATAGAAGAGGAGTGCAACAGACTTGGACTCAAGATAAATCCAGCCAAGTCGAAAGCGATGGCCATCTGCACAGACACACCAGACAAGATGCTCTCCATACAAAACACGCCAGTAGTCTGGACCAACGCCTGTGTCTTAGGTCTGGGTTTGAAACCACGCCGACCGCAACTCTGGTATCTGGGCACAGAACGAAGAGCAGACCCACAATAATGAATTGCTCATAGCAGCAAATAAAGAACAAACAACTAATGTCAAACCTACTACACAGCCACCATCAGATCGCTGGTAGATTGCAGTACTCAGCCACTCATTCTGGACTGAGAGAAGACCAAATGGCTAATGAAGTAAATTCAAAACAATGCTCAGACCATACCGGAGCACCCATAATGAACCAATTGCAATCTGCAAATGGAAACCGAGCTACCACCCCTGGCAGTACGAGTCAAGCAGGTGACAGCCGGTCTCCTCGCCAAAATCTGTAGAGCAGACAAGCCCACTGTTGCCAAGATTCGAATCAGTACCTCCCTCCACCTCGACCACAGAGTGCGAGGGGCCACCTGGTCACTTGCAAGGTAAGCAGGGTCATCATTTCTAACTGGAAACACTTTCGTCTAAGAACGCTTAAGACACCGGAACGTAGTTCTGTTCCATCCTGTGGGGCCTCCACCCAGCCACTCAAATTCACCGACCTCGGCGACAGTAAAGCCAACCTCCAGAAGGAGGACCTCAAAAAAATATCTCTCCAAGCCATAGCCACCGAGACACCAGCTGATGCAGCATCATACTTCACAGACGGCTCGGTGGACCCAAAACATCACAGATCCGGAGCGGCCTTCTACACCCAAGGTCAGACCCTCAAATGGAGACTTTCCAACGACTGCTCCACCCTACAAACAGAACTGGTAGCAATCTCAAAGGCCCTACAACACGCTGCAACACAACACAACAAGTCCGTCATAATTCACACGGACTCGAAATCGGCCATGCAGGCGCTGCAACACAGTCAACCAAGAGACAACGTCCACATCATCACCTCGATCCTCGCACAGCTACAGGAATTCCAAAGCCAAAACCGACCAGTCATCTTGCACTGGATTCCCAGTCATGTAGGGATCGGAGGAAACGACGTGGCAGACGAAGCAGCCAAGGCAGCTACACGTTCTAGTAGCGTACACATCCAAGTTCCAGCAAGTGTGCAACAGATCAAGAATCACCTCAGAAAGACTACCAAGCTCCACATCAAAAAGAGCTTCCTTCATGCACTCAACGCTGGTTCCCAATCAGCCAAATGGTACCTGGCGGCCACAAAAGGGGAACCACCTTTCGCAGACAAGAAAACTCCAAGACAAACCCAAGTCAGCCTTCACCGACTACGACTAGGGTACAAGTGCTCCTGGCAGATGATCGGAAACGACGTCATGGAATGCACCTACTGTCAGGAGCCAGCAGCCAACCCACTTGAACACTATCTCCTCGATTGCGAGGTCACACAAAGCCTCCGAGACAGAACTCAAATCTCCCAAGAAACACACACAACACCAGCGGCCACTCTAACCCGAAAGGCCCACACAGACCACATTCACCACCTACTCCGGGTCATCACACGATACCCACCACCCAGATAGCTTAGAAAGCATCCTCTCCCAGCAAGTGCGGACCCCAGTTCGGGGGCGCGCCACTCCGAGGCTGACCACGTCCAAGAGTGGGGGCCGGTGGTAAGCGTCCACTGATCGGGGGTCCGCTCACACTTGCAACCTGCAGTATCCCTCCAATCTGCAGGTGGGACCACCTCCATCCCAATCCGGTCTGGCTGCTCCTGGAGCTCCAGCCGGAACCACCAAACGGGCCGCCTATAGGCAAAGGCCCGTGTCGGACTACGGTCCGACAATCTATACAACAACAACAACAACCAGGCCGCCCGCCACTTATCACATCGCTCCTGAACCAAGAAGACCTCTCAACAAGACCTCCTGCTGGACCCGGAACCTTGAAGACCGCCCTCTCCCTCGTGCCATTGTTGGCCATCTTCCCGGACCGGACCACCCACGACTGTCATCGCCCACAACAACTCACGAGCGTTCCTGGTTTATCGAGCATTAGCTTGCCTTCCCCACTGGTGGTGTGAGTGACCCACACTCCAGCTGGAGAGCAGTTATAGCGCGATATTCCCGGCGTGGTTTGAGCCCTTTTCCTTCTTCTACTATTTTTCCTTTTTCGCTCTGGCCTAGGGACCTGCACCCTCAAAAGTGTATTCGTCCTGCGGTCCCCCCTGTAACTGTTCACCTCCCTCCCAGGAGATTGTGAACACGAAAGGGGGTTGGAGCAAAACCCATCCCAGCCGAGTCTTTCCAGGAAAACCGTGATCGTGCAGGTCCACCTGGAAAGAGGGTAGCAATCCTTATCCTTCCCAAATAGGCACACTTAGCTCACGTCTATAAGT
>NW_024745050.1:0-11833 GCF_018991925.1 Homarus americanus
TAAATACAATGTTGATATATTTTGGTCACAACACACACTAGTAGATTATTTTTCCTTTTTAACTAAATAATTAACACTATGAAGCTAACTAATTATATAACTCAAAGATGGTAACCAATATGGCGTCGATATTGTTCACATACTCTATGATAAATAGATGTATTATCTGTTTAATTTTAGGGAAGAATTTAATTTATAAACTTGTGAGAATCTGGATACAGGAGTTTTGTCTTTGTGTGTGTGTGTGTGGTGATGATGACGCATACTTTCCTCTGCAGTGAAAAAAATATCTTGACATTGCAAAGTTTAACTGTAAGCCGAAGGAACGTTTGTAATATGACTTGTTATGTGAAATTGTAACTTGAAATTCTTTGTGAAAAAATATTTCCCTATAAAGTTTGGCAATAAATGAAGTATTACATCAAGATGTAACTTGTAGTTCCTTGTGGAGTAATTACCTATGTGGACGATACAGCTACTCCAGGGTGTAAGACCTAGAGTAGAAAGTCTTTAGACCTTACCTGAGGTTGAAAGACTCTTATAGTGGAACGTCTTAGGTATTGAAACTTTAATTACAGTAAATAAAATATAATCTACCTAAACATTCCTTCACCTGGCGACCCTTTGAAGCAATACAGGTACATGTAATAACTCTTCAAAAAGTTATCAGTTTGATATAATATTGACACGCCAGACTTATAATATGCAATATCTTCGTACTTACATTAGCTGCAACATTACACGTCCAGTATATTCGAAGACGCTCCTAAATGAGTTACAGAATGAGTTAAGGCAAAAAGTTGATTGTCTTGAATCATCAGTTGAATAGTAACGTTTCCTTCTCAATATTGTTTTAATAGTATTTTAGGGCTGACGAAAAATATAAACAAAATAGCCTTCATTATTTTATACCTTGCAAAAAATATTAAACAGGCAGGCACACACACACACACACACACACACACACCAGTTTTACCCACATTATCACCAGACTATCAGCATACCTGGTCGGTGGACACCTGCCTCCTCCTCCTCCTCCTCACCTTGCTAATATGCTAATATGCTAATATGCTCTGGTATGTTCCAGTCTATTTAAGATATGCTCCCATCTATCTTAAAGAGCTTATGCTAGGTTGGTCTGATATGCTCCTCAAAGACTATGCTGATATACTCTTGTCATCTGATATGCCATTATGTTCATATCACTCTAAAGGATATACTAATATGTTCTGATATGTTTGTATGGTTCTGTCTCTCAGAGGGTGTGCTGATGTACTATAAGAGCATATGGGGTATGCTGATATACTTGGTTATGTAGCTAGGCTCATATCTCTCTTACAGGGTATGCTAATATACCCTGATATGCTTGCATCTATCTCTGAGCGTATACTGGTTGACTGTAATGACATAAGAGATATGCTGGTATGCTTCTAAGGGAATATGTTAACATACTCTAATAATAATTTGAAATAAGGTTAGCTATACCTTAGATTCAGGGGATATACTGATATGATATGAATTAACATAGAAGTATACTGATATGTTCTCAAGGCATTCAGGGGATCTGTTAGTATGCTTCGACATACTTTCGGAACAAGGTAAACTGGACCTTCAGAAGATAGGGTGATATGCTGACATATTCTGATGGATCTAAGAGAGTGGAAGACTATGAGAGCTAGTTAATATACTCAGGTATGTTGATATCCCTTCATGGCACTTGGGATATATGGTAATATACTCCGATGTGTCTCTTTGGATATACTGATATGCCACTAATGGGTCCCCAGAAAGCAGGAGACAAGTTGATCTGCTTCGAGGACACTAATCTGTATAATGATTTTTTCCCTGACTGTTAAGAAGTATACTGGTATATTTCAAATGTTGCTTAGTATTATAGTATACTTTGGGCTGTTCTGAACATATTTCACAGCTGATTTTCAGAAATATATGCTGTTGTCACTGGCTTGTTTATTCCGGAGACATTGATTATACTTTGAGTATGTTGATATGCTTTGTTACCAGTCAAGGAATATGCTGATATGTTCTGACACTTCTCAGTGATTACCCTGATATACTTAGATACCTGACAGTATTTATTGGAGTATAATGTCCTATACTCTGATGTCATTCTAGTGATATGCTGATGAGCTGACATACCGCTTTATGTAACTGTGATATATTGAATCATATACATCCATTCCTCACGCTTAATATATATGATATTCTAAACAATGCTGATATTATTTATGTTATACCCTGATTATATACTAACATACTACAGTGTCATTTATAGTGTATGATATTAAACATTCGGGGGTATACTTTGAAGTTATTTAGAGAATATGATGGCAAACGGTGATATACTCTGATGCCATATTTGGTATACACAGATATATTGATATAATTTATATAATATACCGATAGATATAACTAAATATCTGTGAAGTAAATCCTGTACTTTTTGATATACCATTCAGGGTGAAGGTATGCTAATATACCACGATAGCACCCGTCTCTCAGCGCTAATATACCCTGATGGCACACTTAACATCCTGGCGCCGGTCGTAGGGTATACTGATATGCTAAAGTCTTCTTCATCTTCTAATATCTCGACTTCAGCTTCGTAAACTGTGATTACTTAAACGTATTTAACGCTCGTTTACGTAACTTTTTTGTAGAATAAATGAATGTATATCCGGGGTTCTTCTGTTTCTTTGTCCATCTGATGTTTGCGTCCATGTTGAGGAGAACCACTTAGCAGGGGCTCGCATTTTCCCATAATGTGTTACCTCAAGTTCCATAATTTGCACTTAGTGAAGCCACGATATCCCGCGTTATGTTGCCCGTCTTACTTCCTTCTGGGTTATGTGTCTTAAGTTGGTGAAAAATTAAATTAAGGCTGAATTATTGTTAAATGTTAAGGTATTATAGTACTTGTCTGTCGTGTTGTTAATATAACATAGTTTCACCAGCAGTATGTACTCAAGAGCTTATTAACATCGTTGACGAGTCAGAGCCGCAACACTGAACCAATCTATATGAACATTAACACAAAAAATAAATTGTTACATTACATCGACTATCAAGACATAACTTACAATACAAATTAATAAATAATTGTACCAGGCAGATAAAAATATTAGTTACAAAAAATTATGAAAATAGTCTTAATGTTCACGCCAGAACTTACCCCATAACAAAAGCCATACAACATTTTCCCAGTTAAGACTTCGTTAAATACAATCTCAAACTCCTTCTCAGAAACTGTGTGTTGGTGGTTGTATGTATATTATGTATGCTGGATTATGTATTATGTATGTATATTATGTATGTGCTCCATTTATATTTATTCAGCCTAGCTAGCAGCGTGTGGCAATGTTATTACCATATCCCACACGCTTAATTAATGTGCCTGGCGACGTATGGAAGCTGCTAATGTATCACTTGCCATACGTCGTCTATGGTAGTTGACCAGGACCTTAGCTAGGGAGCAGTGCTATCCACCTCTGTGTACATACTCTTATCCAGTAAACCGAACCTACAAAACTATACAGTTGTTTGTGTTCTCTCCTGTATATAGAACTTATTACCCAGAACATCTAACATGGCGCAGTGCGTAGTTTTACTGGATTATTACGAGTGATTAGTGCAAGTTTGTGGAAAGCCGGCTGATGGATCCCCGCCTTGGGTCAACCCAGCGTCATCCCTCGAAGAATTTCGCAACTTTGAGCAGTGTCAGTGACAGTGATTTTCTGTGAAGTGTTTAGTGCATTGTGTGTTTCGTGCCATTCATGTGTGACCTTGTTCGAACGGATTTCCAAGGTATACGGCATGTTCTGGGCATTTGTGGGGTGTAGAGCTCAGCGCACCCTCCTCTGACCGTTTACAGAGAGCGACTGAGCTACTCCTGTCTCCACCCCCCTCCCTCACAGCGCCGCCTCCACCCCCCTCACAGCTGGGGCGAGACGCTCTGCCTGCCTGGGACACACACACATACATGTACTAACACTTGCTGACCGCGCGGCTTTCTTATATATATTTTATATATATAACCTACTTATCTGTGTATTTAATTAAATTTTTTGTCTGAAATCTTTTTGATACGACGGGCTGACCGGTCAACACTGATTTAAGACACAGTACACAGAGGAAGTAGTTATGTCTCATGCCTTACGTAGCCGTGGACCCAGCGCCTGGATGAGTCAAGCGGATGATAGTCCCCCAGAGATGGATGACCAGGCCGGCCCAGCTCCCACAACATCGCGCAGCCCTTCACCTCACCATTCAGCGTTATCTCCAGAGATAATTGCCTTAATGAAGTTTATGAGAGATGAGAGACGCGAGGATGAAGCTCACAGACGTTTGGCGGATGAGCACAGAAGGCAAGCAGAGGCAGAACGAGACCACCAACGGAGAATGGAAGACAGTGCATGGTTTGAAGCCTTGATATCTCGCCTCACTGTTAACCAAGCCCCTGGCTCTAACACTGCCTCGGTACTGAATGGTTCAGATACCTCATCCATGCTTCCTTCACGCCCCCCAGCCCCACCTAAAGCAGCAGCTCAAACACCGCCCATCATGGAGCCTGATGTAAATTTCCAGACTTTTCGCGAATGGCGGCGGCGGTGGGCTGATTATGCTACAATGGTGGATCTCCAGAGTTTGCCACAGCCTAAACAACTCATCCAGCTGCGTATGTGCCTGTCCTTGGAAGTTCAGCGTGTCTTAGAACATACGTTGCAGGTACCCCCAACCTCTTCGCTGTCTGTAGAGGAGGTACTGGACGTTCTACAACGGCACATCAAAGGACAGCAGAATGAAGCTCTGTGCAGGAGGGAATTGTTTAGCTGCAGACAGATGGAGGGTGAGTCTTTTGACGCTTTTTATGTACGTCTTAAGAGAGCCTCGGAAGAGGTAGATATATGTTTAGGCCACCACCAGCAGTGCGAGGAGACCCAGTTGAAGCAGGTGATCCTGATGGGTGTCAAGGACGAGGAACTTGTCCAACGCCTCACCTCCCTCGACTCTTCCTCTTCTCTTCAGGATGTGTTGACGATATGTCGCTCCTATGAGGCTGCCAGGTGTGCCACCTCTGCCATCCGAGCTCCCCCTACAGCTGTACGCGCTGTGTCCCAGTACAAGAAGGACAAGAAGTCTGCTCCTACGCCTTCGCCCACCACGTCCACGCCCGGTTCATTTTGCAACAACTGTGGTAAGCAGCACGGAACACAGGTATGTCCAGCTGCTCAGTCTACCTGCAACAGTTGTGACCGTATGGGCCACTGGTCGCTCACAGTGCGGTGCCCAGCTAAACGCGTACAGTGCAATGTGTGCGGTCGTCTGGGCCACTATGACAAGTGTTGCCCTACCCACGAACCCAAGGGACAGCGTCGGCGGAAGCTTCGGCGCCCTTCTACCAGTGAGGGCCGCCCACAGTCGCCAAATCAGAGGCACGACGACCCTGGACAAAGCCCGACCCATATTAGGAGGGTGTACTCCTCGCATCCCAGGACCAAAGTCCCCCAGTACATCAGCGTCATCGTGACCTACGGCGGTGTGTCATCCCGTCTTCAGATGTTGCCCGACACCGGCGCTGATGCTACAGTCATCGGTCCCCAGCATTTGCGATGCTTGGGGCTCTCTCCAAGCGATCTAGGACCGCCTCCCGAGGACCTCTGCGTCATAGCAGATGGTTCACAGATGGCCCCAGCCCTGGGTTCACTCTATGCACATGTCACCTTTGGCAACAGGTCGTGTCAGGCCTGGATTGACGTGCATAATGGTGTCCCGACTCCCTTGCTGTCCTACAGACATTGTCAAGAGTTGGCCATCATCTCCCAGGACTTCCCAACACCGATTCTCGAGGTAAATTACGCCAACAGGGTGCATGAAGGGAGCAGCAACTACCCTGCTGCCGCCCTACCCCTACCTCTGGCCAGTGACACCTCTCCTTTGGTAGTTGTCCCTGCTGCATCACGTCCCCACGCCCTGGCTCGCCTTCACGACAGTCACCGTGGAGCTGAGGCCACCAAACGACGTGCACGACAGACTGTGTTCCTGTCTGGCATCGACCCCGACATCTCCAATGCTGTCCAGGTGTGTAAGCCCCGCCACGTATTACAACCCAGCCAGCAGCAGGTACCCTTCATGAGTGACGACAACCCCACCCGCCCCTTTGAGTCTGTGTCGGCCGACTTTTCTGTGTGTCAGGAAAGTCCTTCCTGGTTATCGTCGACCGTCTCTCTGGTTGGCCGGTTGTCATCAAGGGCGGTAATGACACGACGTCTGCCGCCACCATCAGCAAGTTCCGCCACTACTTCCGTGACGTGGGCGTTCCTGTACGCCTGCGAACCGACGGAGGGCCTCAGTTCACAAGCCGGGACTTTGCTGCGTTCCTTGACCGATGGGGAGTCCGGCATGTGTTGTCATCGCCCCATTACCCGCAGTCCAACGGCCCCGCTGAGGCTGCTGGCCGTCTTTGAAACACCTCATCCTTAGGTGGCCTTTTGGGAATAATGACTGCAAGGCCTTCGACCAGGGTGCTTCTTGAACTCCGCAACACACTAACTACACGGGCGCTCCCTGCCCAGGTTTTTGTATGGGGCGCCCCTTCGTTCTTGTGTCCCTGCCACCCTCAATCCTTCTCCCAAGGGTAGCAGGCCAAAGCGAGAGACGCGTGCTTGGGCACTTTGAGCGTGTTCAGGACGTCGTCGCCCACTACAACGACCACGCCCGTTCTCTCCCCAGGTTGAGTGTCGGCACCCAAGTCAGTGTTCAGGACCCGACCTCCCTACGTTGGGACAAAGTAGGCGTAGTCATGGGTCTTGGTAGGTCACGGGACTACCAGGTGCGGTTACCCAGTGGTCGTGTGTGGTGGAGGAACCGCCGTTTTCTCCGCCCCGTAACAATGCCTTCTGCTGACCCCGCCACCAGTGTTGAGACCCATACCCTTCCCCGGTAGTCCTCGGCGCTCAAACGGATCCGAAAAAAGATCCCCATCAAGACTTTGCTATGAGGCGTATAGGGGAGGAGTGTATGTATATTATGTATGCTGGATTATGTATTATGTATGTATATTATGTGTGCTCCATTTATATTTATTCAGCCTAGCCCTAACGGCGTGTGTGAGTGTTATTACCATATCCCTGCAGCAATTAGTAATACTTGCTTTGGCGATATGGAAGCTACTTCAATATATCCTGCCATACGTCGTCTATGGTAGTTGACCAGGACCTTAGCTAAAGAACGGTACCTCTGTACATACTCTATCCGGTAAACCAGACACCAAAACTATACAGGTGTTTATGTTCTCTCTGTATATAGAACTTATTACCCAGAACATCTGTGATGGTGTGCCACGTGTGGTGTGTGTGTGTGTGTGTGTGTGTGTGTGACAGCACCTTTGATTTATACAAATATTCACCCAAATGAATAACACCAAGTAATTCACCATGTTATTCACGACTCTTAGATCACTTGGCTTGCGTCTCTCAAAAGGTCAAGCTAGGGTCAGCTGATTCAGTAAACACCGCTCACATTAATAGGGACCTGCCACACTTTGCCATAAACAGATAAATTGTACCGGGAATTTTCCCCCACACACTCATCATTGTCACTTTATGTAACTTGCTGACAAAACCCATGACCCTTCAGGCCTTTTACGCCCTTAATGCATGAGTCATAAAGGCAAGCATGAACTCCGCATGCTTCCCAGTTGGGCACTGTAAACGCTTCTGCGCTTCACCTTGCACAGGATGTAAGGGGGTGCCCAATAAACTAGCCCCTCGTGGGCAATCTGTAATCACTACCACTGTCTCGCGGCCCAGAGTAGTAGTTGGACATATCACTAGACAGGGAAATTCACACTTAACACAAGTGTTATCTCAAGGTCATATTCACAACACTTCCCTGGACAGAATTCATAATTTATTTTCTCATATTACATCTGTGTGTATACCTGCTACTAGATAAACAGAAAATGCCAAGAAGTGTTTACATCAAGCGCTGCCACTTAAGAGTTCCAAGAACTAAATTAAAACAATTAGTGTGTGTGTGTGCATGGTGTGAGTGTGCATGGTGTGTGTGTGTGAGTGTGCATGGTGTGTGTGTGTGCATTGTGTGTGTGTGTGTGTGTGTGTGTATATGGTGTGTGTTTGTTTGTTTGTATGGTGTGTGCATGGTGTGTGTGTGTGTGTGTGTGTATGTGTGTATGGTGTGTGTATGTGTATGGTGTGTGTATGTATGGTGTGTGTGTGTGTTTGTGTGTGTGTATGTGTGTGTATGGTTTGTGCATGTACGGTGTGTGTATGGGTGTGTGTGATTGTGCATGGTGAGTGTGTGACTGTGTATGGGGTGAGTGTGTGTGTGTGTGTGTGTTTCCATTGCCATGAGGATATCATACAATTCTTAAAGCACTGGTCACATGGGCGCATTTTTTTTTAGCAATTTCTTGCCGGAAAGTTATTTCGAGCAATTTTCGAGAAATTCGAGCAAGTTTTTGAAGCATATTTATTGACAATCGTGATAGTCAATTTCTTGACTATTTCGAGCAAGATTATCGGTTCAAAACCCGGTAAATACCATATTTAATGACACGAAGCTTATTTATCGAGTATTTACCTTGGCTATATATAACATAGATCAATAACATTATGTATAAAATGCACAAACAGTTTTTTACGACACACTGAGTTTATTATTTGGGTAGTGTTTTGGCGTGTTTGTTTACAAAACACAAGCCCATACAGCCGGTCATTCTCCACACACTAACAACCCTCCCTACTGTAACCAGTCTATATTAAACACTCGTTCCTCCTCCTCGCCAGCCACTTACGAGTCCCCAATAGTTTTTCTTCGCTTTCTCTCATTTCTTTTTAATAATAACAATAATACCAAGGATAGCTGCTGCGTCGTCTGCATTGTTGTTGTGATGTTCCGTCTCCCTTCTACTCGCACAGCGGCGTTAACTTTTTTTTTCTTGCTGTAGTAACTGAACCAAGAGCCACTCGTGTGACCACATTTGGAAGAAATTACTCGTAATTTCTTGCTCCAAATTAATTGCTCATCAAAGGGATCGTGTGACCGTAACTTAAGTCACCCTTTAAGAAAAACTGTAAATACTGATTCACAAAACTTAAGGATAATTTCTGATTTGGAACCATCGGTGTAATGCAGAAAACAGTTATTGTATTCTAAAACCTACCCAAGAAATCTTTTACCCACTTACGATATAATTCATTTCTATTCCATCAATAGATGTTATTTTACTTTTTTATACGTATTTTTATTTTAGTAATTTATAAACTATTTTCTTTATATACTTCATTACCTTTTAGTGTAATGAAGAGAATGAATTACAGAAGGTTTTTATAATTATATTACGAACAATATTTTTCCTCGCAATAAATAAACAATGACGATGATCTTGTTTACAATATGGAGCTTGATGTCTTACTCCATGTTCGTTTATTACATTTTCTGCCATACCCGACTGTTCTTTTCTTTCTTGTGGTGAAGGTTTTTGACAATTGATATATATATAAAGTTGAGTTAAGAATAATGACTCTGATATTATAGCCATTAGGTCCTGAATAATAAGTGGTGTCTAAGTGAACAAATGTATGATGTCTTCAATTACCAGCGTAGTGGGGGGTAACAGTGGGGGTAGAAGCGAAGGGTAGGAGTGAAGGGTGGGAGTAAGGCGTGGGAGTAAGGGGTGGGAGTAAGGGGTGGGAGTAAGGGGTGGGAGTAAGGCGTGGGAGTAAGGGTGGGAGTAAGGGGTGGGAGTAAGGGGTAGGAGTAAGGGGTGGGAGTAAGGGGTGGGAGTAAGGGATGGGAGTAATGGGTGAGATGAGGGTGGGAGTAAGGCGTGGGAGTAAGGCGTGGGAGTAGGGCGTGGGAGTAAGGGGTGGGAGTAAGGGGTGGGAGTAAGGGGTGGGAGTAAGGGGTGGGAGTAAGGCGTGGGAGTAAGGCGTGGGAGTAAGGGGTGGGAGTAAGGGTGGGAGTAAGGGGTGGGAGTAAGGGGTGGGAATGGGGTGGGAGTAAGGGGTGGGAGTGGGGGGGTAGGGAGTGGGGGTGAGAATTAAGGGGTGCAGAGATTAAGGGGTGGGGTAAGTGAATTGGGAGTAGAGAGTTGGGGAGTGGGCATGGGAGTGGGCGTGGGAATGGGGTGGGAGTTAGGTGTGAGTGGGGGTGGAGTGGGGGGTAGGAGTGGGGGTGGGGTAAGGGGTGGAGTGAGGGTGGGGAGTAAGGGTGGGAGGAGTAAGCCATGGGAGATGGGGTGGGAGGAGTAGGGGTGGGAGTAAAGGGGTGCGAGTAAGGGGTGGTGGGAATTAAGGGGTGCAGGGAGTAAGGGGTGGGAGTAAGGGGTGGGAGTAAGGCGTGGAAGTAAGGGTGGGATTAAGGGGTGGGATTAAGGGGTCGGAGTAAGGGGTAGGAGTAAGGGGTGGGAGTAAGGGGTGGCAGTAAGGGGTGGCAGTAAGGGGTAGGAGTAAGGGTTGGGAGCAAGGGGTACGAGTAAGAGGGTGGAAGCAAGGGGTGGAAGCAAGGGGTGGGAGTAAGGGGTATGAGTAAGTGGTAGGAGTAAGTGGTAGGAGTAAGGGGTAGAAGTAAGGGGTAGAAGTAAGGGGTAGGAGTAAGGGGTGGAAGTAAGGGGTAGAAGGAAGGGGTGGGAGCAAGGGGTGGGAATAAGGGGTGGGAATAAGGGGTGGGATTAAGGGGTGGGAGTAAGGGGTAGGAGTAAGGGGTAGGAGTGACGAGTAAGAATGTGGGACAAGAGGGAGGGGTAGCAGTGGGGGGTAGGGTTAGGTTACAAACTTCTATTTACTTCATCATCTGTATCCTGCTGGTGATGTTCTCTCTTTAAACAATTTATAAAATAAATAAATAAATGGTCAGGTGTAAATGGTAAGAATTTAACAGAGTAATACTGAGGTATTACAAGAAAGAACTAAAACTGTCCACTGTGTGTATCAACATTTTATAAAAGTATTTGTGAAGCTGTAAAATACTTAGATATAAACTTTTAATTCAACTCTGTAATAAAAATAATTGCAATAATGAATCTAAACAAGAAATGAACTGGGTGAAAAAAATCTACAAAATACTAAAAATATAAAAAAGAAGAATTACAGTAAAACCTGAATCATTGTAATAAACATTATTAAACTTTTCGTTGTTATGACCTAAAACAAACAAGGAAGACTCGTCTAGATTTTCGCTCTGTGAATTAACTCCTTGGATCGCTTTTGGGCAAGAGGGGAGTTTCTCCGACTTATTCCGTGAAAATATTCCCAACTGTCCATAGAATCCGTTACAGTTTCCTTTATAGTAAGTGACTCACAAATGATTAATATTCCCATTCACCAATACTTTATTATATCAGAGAACAGTGCAGAGATAAGATGGCCAATGAGCGATGGTCAAAGATAATACAGATTTAATACTGGATTGATAAGTACAGCTATAGTGATTTGTTTCATGTTACAGTAATAATAAACTTTATCAAATGTTATAACTACCAAAGTGTTATTTTCGTGATCGATACCCTGCTGCCAGGATTATAACATCGTTTAAAAATTCAGTAAAAATATCATGCAGATTAAAACCTAACCTAGTGTATCGTAACCTAACTTAGCCTTTCCTAAGCTAACTTAGACTATCCTAAACTAGCCTAACCTATCCTAATCACACCAAACCTAACCTATCCTAAATTTATATATCATCAACAGATTTATAGATATGTTGGAGAAATAATTATCAAAAGTTTGTTGTCTCTGCAAATGTATTTTTAAAAAAGAAAATGAAATTAAAACTTTCTAGAGAACTCAATTGT
>NW_024745051.1:0-15067 GCF_018991925.1 Homarus americanus
CTACCTGGGGACCAGTGAGCGATCCTGGAGAGGTGGTATTTACAGAGAATAACAGGGTTCACCTGGGATTTCGGGAGCGGTCCACCGAGGGCAATCACTTCAGGTTGAAAATCCAGCCAGGGAGAAGGAGACGAACCAACAGCAGGGGTGACAACAATATCAGGCAGGAGGTCGTGTTCCTGAAGGGCTCGGATGAGTGACCCTCGCCACTGTCTTCTAGATGGAGGTCGGTCTCCAACAGCAGTAGTCAAGTTGGTTTGGACATAGTTGCCCCTAGGATCCCGTAGAATGGAAACGGCAGTTTTTAGGTAAAACTCCTGGACACGATCCTGTAAGGGGGAAAGACCAAGTTCGGTATATAGAGAAGTAGAGCGTGTCCACTGAGGAGCCCCAGGATGATACGAGCAGCTTTCCTCTGGATAACTTCGAGACGGTTGACAGCAGTCCGACTAATGTTGACGAGGGCAGGGGCGGCGTAGTCGACACAGGAACGGACAAAAGACTTGTACATGGTGAGAAGTACAGGGATGCTGGCACCAAGGGAACCCCTGCACATGGTAGAGAGGGGAGCGAGACGCCGAAAACATATGTCTCGAAGATAGCGGACTTCAGGGATCTGACAACGTGTGCGAGTTACATACACACCCAGGAATTTTGTCTCATTAACCCAGTCCAAGGGCGTTCCTGATAAGAAAAGGGGTGGAGGTACAACACGACCGTGCCACATGGCTTTTGTTTTCGCAGTTGAAAGAAGGAAACCAAGTGAATCACACTCTCTGGAGACCAGATCAAGGGCTTCCTGCATGTTGAGGTAGTCAGGGGCTTGGAGGAGGACATCGTCGGCATATCCTGAGTGGACAACTTCTGTCGGCCACGGGAGTGATGCAATGGAGTGCATGAGAGTGTTAAACAAGGTGGGACTCAGGACTCCACCTTGAGGAGTGCCGAGGTTCATTTCTTGAACAGGAGACATAGAGCCTTCAACGCGAACCCGGGCCTGACGTCCAGTGAGGTAAGAGGCGATCCATTGTAGAAGTCTCCCTTTAACCCCTAACCGCGCAAGTTCAGCTAAAATGAGGGCAGGCTGAGCCGTATCAAAGGCTCCCTTGATATCAAGGAAGACGGAGACGCGGGCAGTCTGATTGCAATAAAAGGAAGCAATGGAGTGTTCTGTGCTGCGATGTTGAATGAAACCATTGAGGGAGTTGTGGAAGCCGCCTATGGTGTGAAGAAGGCGACGATGGAGTATCCTCTCCATCATCTTGCAAACACAGGAGGTAAGACTAATGGGTCGATATTTCCCAGGATCTCCCGGCTTAGGGATGGGGATAATAGTGGCATTTTTCCAGTTGGACAGGAGAACCCCATGTTCATAAGACATATTGTAGAGAGCAAGCAAGGGGCCGTTAGGAATATTAGTACAGGCGTTGGGGACGGAGTAGGTTATCTGATCATCCCCAGGAGAGGTGTCTTTTCTAGAGCGACGAGCACTGTCAAGCTCGAACTGTGTGATGGGATGATCAGTGGGGGCAGGGGAGGTAAGAGCAGCACGAACAACAGGCTCAGACGCATCGATGCGGGCCTGCACTGCCTCCTGCATTGGATCTGGAAGTGCCTCAGGGGAGGAAGCTCGTACCCAGTCCTCCATTAAAGAGCAGGCAAGGGAGGCGGGGTCAGGGTGGGGAGGAGGCCTCCGTCGAGTACCCCGTATAGCATTAATCCGATTCCATACATAAGAGGGTGACGACTGGAACGATAGAGACCCCGTGAAGGATAGCCAGTCCGCCTCACGTATCCGACAGCGCTCCTGAGTTGCAAAGGAGCACCAATTTTTGAAGTCTTCCCAGTCCTCTGGAGACCGAGACCTCCGTATGGCAGAGTGGAGATCACGGGTTACCTGCCGGAGATGTCTCATGGCAGGGATACGATACCAGTAGTTGGTGGCACTTCTGGGGTGACGGGGAGGGCGTGGAGGGGTAGCGCGATTGACAGAGTCATACACGGCATCAACAAAATCAGCGCTGTAAGAGTCAAGGGACTGAGGGACAACATAGGAATCCGCCCAGGTAGAAAGGTATTGGGTAAAGGGAGGAACAGCATCTTGTGTGAGACGAAGGCGAGGAGATCGATAAGGAGTTGATGTCGGGGCAGAGAAGGAGAGCCTGAGATGGGTAGTAACGGCAAGATGGTCACTATACAGAGCAGGCTCGGTGCAGACGGTAGGATGAAAGGAAGTATGACCGTTCAATAGTAAGCCAACATCAAGAAAACTATGGGGGAGGCGAGTAGGATCGTCAGGACAAAGAAAGCGAACATCATCATTATTGGGTGTTCTGGGTAATAAGTTCTATATACGGAAGAACACAAACACCTGTATAGTTTTGTAGGTTCGGTTTACTGGATGAAGAGTATGTACACAGAATTGGTACTGCTCCCTAGCTAAGCTCTTGGTCAACTACCATAGACGACGTATGGCAAGTGATACATTAGCAGCTTCCATACGTCGCCAGGCACATTAATTAAGCGTGTGGGATATGGTAATAACATTGCCACACGCTGCTAGCTAGGCTGAATAAATATAAATGGAGCACATACATAATATACATACATAATACATAATCCAGCATACATAATATACATACACTCCCTCCCCTATACGCTCTTAACTGAAGTCTTGAGCGGACCTTTCTGTCTTCTGGATCCGTTCTGAGCGTCGAGGGACTTCATCACTGGGAAGAGTATGGGACTCAACACTGGTGGCGGGGTCAGCAGAAGGCATTGTTACGGGGCGGAGAAAACGGCGGTTCCTCCACCACACCCGACCACTGGGTAACCGCACCTGGTAGTCCCGTGACCTGCCGAGACCCATGACTACGCCTACTTTGTCCCAACGTAGGGAGGTCGGGTCCTGAACACGGACTTGGGTGCCGACACTCAACCTGGGGAGAGAACTGGCGTGAGTGGTTATGGCGGGTGACGACGTCCTGAACACGTTCGGCGGCTCGGCGATCACAATCCTCTGTCGTGGCCTGCCACTCCTTGGAGAAGGATTGAGGGTGAGCAGGGACACAAGAACGAAGGGGGCGTCCATACAAAACCTGGGCAGGGGAGCGTCCGGTGTAGTTGGGTGTGTTGCGGAGTTCAAGAAGACCCCGGTCGAAGGCCTCGCAGTCAATATTCCCAGAAGGGGCCACCTTAAGGATGAGGTGCTTCAAGGATTTGACAGCAGCCTCAGCGTGGCCGTTGGACTGCTGGTAATGGGGCGATGGCAACACATGCCGGACTCCCCATCGGTCGAGGAACACGGCAAAGTCCCGGCTTGTGAACTGAGGCCCTCCGTCGGTTCGCAGGCGTACAGGAACGCCCACGTCACGGAAGTAGTGGCGGAACTTGCTGATGGTGGCGGCAGACGTCGTGTCATTACCGCCCTTGATGACAACCGGCCAACCAGAGAGACGGTCGACGATAACCAGGAAGGACTTTCCTGACGCACAGAAAAAGTCGGCCGACACAGACTCAAAGGGGCGGGTGGGGTTGTCGTCACTCATGAAGGGTACCTGCTGCTGGCTGGGTTGTAATACGTGGCGGGGCTTACACACCTGGACAGCATTGGAGATGTCGGGGTCGATGCCAGGCCGGAACACAGTCTGTCGTGCACGTCGTTTGGTGGCCTCAGCTCCACGGTGACTGTCGTGAAGGCGAGCCAGGGCGTGGGGACGTGATGCAGCAGGGACAACTACCGCAGGAGAGGTGTCACTGGCCAGAGGTAGGGGTAGGGCGGCAGCAGGGTAGTTGCTGCTCCCTTCGTGCACCCTGTTGGCGTAATTTACCTCCAGAATCGGTGTTGGGAAGTCCTGGGAGATGATGGCCAACTCTTGGCAATGTCTGTAGGACAGCAAAGGAGTCGGGACACCATTATGCACGTCAATCCAGGCCTGACACGACCTGTTGCCAAAGGTGACATGTGCATAGAGTGAACCCAGGGCTGGGGCCATCTGTGAACCATCTGCCGTGACGCAGATGTCCTCGGGAGGCGGTCCTAGATCGCTTGGAGAGAGCCCCAAGCATCGCAAATGCTGGGGACCGATGACTGTAGCATCAGCGCCGGTGTCAGGCAACATCTGAAGACGGGATGACACACCGCCGTAGGTCACGATGACGCTGATGTACTGGGGGACTTTGGTCCTGGGATGCGAGGAGTACACCCTCCTAAAATGGGTCGGGCTTTGTCCAGGGTCGTCGTGCCTCTGATTTGGCGACTGTGGGCGGCCCTCACTGGTAGAAGGGCGCCGAAGCTTCCGCCGACGCTGTCCCTTGGGTTCGTGGGTAGGGCAACACTTGTCATAGTGGCCCAGACGACCGCACACATTGCACTGTACGTATTTAGCTGGGCACCGCACTGTGAGCGACCAGTGGCCCATACGGTCACAACTGTTGCAGGTAGACTGAGCAGCTGGACACACCTGTGTTCCGTGCTGCTTACCACAGTTGTTACAAAATGAACCGGGCGTGGACGTGGTGGGCGAAGGCGTAGGAGCGGACTTCTTGTCCTTCTTGTACCGGGACACAGCGCGTACAGCTGTAGGGGGAGCTCGGATGGCAGAGGTGGCCCACCTGGCAGCCTCATAGGAGCGACATATCGTCAACACATCCTGAAGAGAAGAGGAAGAGTCGAGGGAGGTGAGGCGTTGGACAAGTTCCTCGTCCTTAACACCCATCAGGATCACCTGCTTCAACTGGGTCTCCTCGCACTGCTGGTGGTGGCCTAAACATATATCTACCTCTTCCGAGGCTCTCTTAAGACGTACATAAAAAGCGTCAAAAGACTCACCCTCCATCTGTCTGCAGCTAAACAATTCCCTCCTGCGCAGAGCTTCATTCTGCTGTCCTTTGATGTGCCGTTGTAGAACGTCCAGTACCTCCTCTACAGACAGCGAAGAGGTTGGGGGTACCTGCAACGTATGTTCTAAGACACGCTGAACTTCCAAGGACAGGCACATACGCAGCTGGATGAGTTGTTTAGGCTGTGACAAACTCTGGAGATCCACCATTGTAGCATAATCAGCCCACCGCCGCCGCCATTCGCGAAAAGTCTGGAAATTTACATCAGGCTCCAAGATGGGCGGTGTTTGAGCTGCTGCTTTAGGTGGGGCTGGGGGGCGTGAAGGAAGCATGGATGAGGTATCTGAACCATTCAGTACCGAGGCAGTGTTAGAGCCAGGGGCTTGGTTAACAGTGAGGCGAGATATCAAGGCTTCAAACCGTGCACTGTCTTCCATTCTCCGTTGGTGGTCTCGTTCTGCCTCTGCTTGCCTTCTGTGCTCATCCGCCAAACGTCTGTGAGCTTCATCCTCGCGTCTCTCATCTCTCATAAACTTCATTAAGGCAATTATCTCTGGAGATAACGCTGAATGTTGAGGTGAAGGGCTGCGCGATGTTGTGGGAGCTGGAGCGTCGTGGCCGGCCTGGTCAACCATCTCTGGGGGACTATCATCCGCTTGACTCATCCAGGCGCTGGGTCCACGGCTACGTAAGGCATGAGACATAACTACTTTATCTGTGTACTGTGTCTTAAATCAATGTTGACCGGTCAGCCCGTCGTATCAACAAGATTTCAGACAAAAAATTTAATTAAATACACAGATAAGTAGGTTATATATATAAAATATATATAATGAAGCCGCGCGGTCAGCAAGTGTTAGTACATGTATGTGTGTGTGTGTGTGTGTGTCCCGGGCAGAGCGTCTCGCCCCAGCTGTGAGGGGGGGTGGAGGCGGCGCTGTGAGGGAGGGGGGTGGAGACAGGAGTAGCTCAGTAGCTCTCTGTAAACGGTCAGAGGAGGGTGCGCTGAGCTCTACACCCCACAAATGCCCAGAACATGCCGTATACCTTGGAAATCCGTTCGAACAAGGTCACACATGAATGGCACGAAACACACAATGCACTTAACACTTCACAGAAAATCACTGTCACTGACACTGCTCAAAGTTGCGAAATTCTTCGAGGGATGACGCGGGGTTGACACAAAGGCGGGAGTCATAAGCCGCATAAGCCGGCTTTCCACAAACTTGCACTAATCACTCGTAATAATCCAGTAAAACTACGCACTGCGCCATGTTAGGTGTTCTGGGTAATAAGTTCTATATACAGGAGAGAACACAAACACCTGTATAGTTTTGTAGGTTCGGTTTACTGGATAAGAGTATGTACACAGAGGTGGGTAGCACTGCTCCCTAGCTAAGCTCTTGGTCAACTACCATAGACGACGTATGGCAAGTGATACATTAGCAGCTTCCATACGTCGCCAGGCACATTAATTAAGCATGTGGGATATGGTAATAACATTGCCACACGCTGCTAGCTAGGCTGAATAAATATAAATGGAGCACATACATAATATACATACATAATACATAATCCAGCATACATAATATACATACAATCATCCCCATTAAGAAACTGTGAGAGATGTGATCCATTAAGGGTACATGGAGTGGGATGATCCGGAGTAAGAGTGGGATGGCGGGCATTAAAGTCGCCAAGAACAATAGTGGGAACCCCATCATGGAGGTCGTGAAGAACCTGGGGGTCCAGAGAATCACTCTTGAAATGAACATTGACTACACGAAGGGTCCGGTCACCAAGAGTAAGGGAGACAGAAAGTAATTCAGACGGGGGTCCATGTGAGTCAGGTGAAGGGAGACGAACAGATGGAATGGTGTTACGCACAAGGGTGAGGAGGCCACGAGCCTGCCCACGGTACCGAGGCAGGGTGTAAACAGAATAGCCAGAGAGGCGGAGTGGAGTAACATCGTCTGTGATGGTTTCCTGAAGTAGAGCAACATCTACTTGATGGGAGAGCACAAACTGGGCGAGGTCTGTCCGGCGAGGTCTAAGTCCCTGGATGTTCCATTGTAAGAAGAGGAGGGAACGGCCTCCGGTGTGAGATGAGTCGGAGGGGCTAGACAGGGCTCCAGAGGAGGTACCAAATTCTGTTGAGAGAAATGGAGAGGGAGGAGTGGGAGAGCGAGGGATGGATCCTCCATCTCGGGAGATGGAAGGAGGCGGGTCATCAGGGCTTGCAAAGTGCGCCCCTGTTGGGTCAGGGTGTCCAGAATGAGTTGTTGTTGCTTCTGCAATGTCGCAATTGTTTTCACAAACAAGTCGAGTTGGGCTGAGAGAAGGTTGATTTGCTTGGAGTGGCGATCCAGACGGAGAGTGATTGTTTCCATAGAACCAACTTGGTGTGCCTGTGCATGAGCTGGAGGTGGCGGCGAGGATTGCCGAGGGCCCGACTGGGCATGTGGCGGTGGTAGCGACGGAGAGGGACGGTGAGGGTTCAGTTGAGTAAGAGGTGGTGGTGCTGGTGAGAGACAGCGGGGGTCCGGGTGGGCAGGAGATGGTGGTGACTGTGTGGCAGGGCCGGCAACGACCTTGTTCCAAGAACGGTAGGGAGAGGGAGGGAGGGGAGAAAGGATGGGTGGTAGGGGTGATGGAGGGGGTGGTAGAGGAGAGGAGATCAATGGGAAATCCTTGGTGGATGGAAGAGGCGGTGGTGGATAGGATTGAGGTTTGGTTGACAGGGGCTTCGTCAGAGACGAGGGCGGTGGTACAAGGTAAGTTTTCCCCGGGCGAGTGCCAGGACGCTGTGGGCAATTGGCATTCCAGGCGTGGTGACTGCCATGGCAATTGACGCACCGTGGAATAACTGGGATTTTGTTCTGAATTTTCGATTTGCATTCCACTGTGTCGTGAGGACCTGCACAGAAACCGCAGGCGACCATCCTCGTGCACTCCCAGGTGCGGTGTTTCCACGATTGGCAACGACCACAGATTTTCGGGGTTCCGATAAATCGGTCGAGAGGACAGTTGTGAATTGGTCCTACATTCACCTTCGGGGGGAGGGGGCCCACCCACCAGCCGATGAGTTCGTTGGATGGACGTTTGGAGACCGGGTTGATGCGGCGTTCCATGTCCAGTAGTTGTGGGAGAAGAGGGCGAAGATCGTCGATAGGGATCTCCCAGGGTACGTGGCGAACCATTACCTTGGTACGACGAGTTTCTGGGGTGATGATGGTGAACTTCAGCATCACCTCCCCCTGGGGAGCAGGAAAGCCCACCTGAGTGAGCAGGCGTACCGTCTCGTCCATTTGTGTGGTGACTATCACGGCTGTGGGACCTCGGCGGAGGCGAAGTGTTGAGTCCTGAAGTGGAGAGCAGTGACGGAAGAACCAGGTCGTCCGTGTGCTCAGAGGCAAGTCCCGAGGAAAGGCGAGACGACGAAGGCGCGACGGGGCAGGGAGACAAAGGGAATCCCCTATGTCCATCGTCAGCGGAGGGTCAGTCATTGAGCCACATGTAAGCTCACTTGGGGACCCCGATGACAGGAGGAGTCCACCCTCTACAGCCCCAGAAGGGGTGCAAGGGGGAGCCGTGGCCCCTGCTGGAGACCCTGACTTCTGAGGTTTCTGCTTCTTCTTTGACGTGTCTTCAAGAAGAAAGTCGTCAGCATCACTGTCACCTACTGCCGCCGTTTCCAACGAACGGGAGCGTTTAACGGCGGGCAAAGGGCACGTTGGCAACACTGCAGTCAGGTGGAGTGGTAATGACGTCACTGCTACGTCACACTATCACATTGCGCATGCGCAAACTTGAAAAACTTTGCTCAGAGGCATCGGGTGGTAGGACCAGATCTTTTATCCCCCAAAAATGACAAAGTCCAAAAGTAAAAAAAAAATATATGCCACTGTGCTGATAACTGGGTCTTACTATAGTTGTATGCACAGGCTGGGATTGGTAGACTCGCTGAATTCGTCAGAAATACGAATTTTAAGGAGCAGTCTCTAACATCCTTTGTTGACACTACGCACGCATGCGCGTTCCCCAAATCTGACTTTCTGCCTCATTTACACAATTGCAGGTCTCGATTGTTTTTCTTACTTTAACAACACAACATACTTTTGATTGTTTTTCATTTTTGCATTTCCTTATGGTTCTTTATTATTATTATTATTATTATTATTATTATTATTATTAGTAGTAGTAGTAGTAGTAGTAGTAGTAGTATTAGTATTATTGTTGTTATTATTATTATTGTTATCACTATTATTTTATTATTTTATTTTTAATTTTTCAGTTTTTATTATAAATCTTATTTACTATGAATTATAATTATTTTGTTTTTGATATTGTATTTTTATTATTCTTTATTTAATATGAATTATTTTTATTATTATTATTATTATTATTATTATTATTATTATTATTATTATTATTATTATTATTATTATTATTATTAGTATTATTATTATTATTATTTTTCATTTTCGCCTCCCAGGCCCTGATGTGGGTCAGTGACCTGTGCCCGGGTGGGCTAATACCTAAAAAAAAAATAGTTAATGCTGAGAGCACCAGTTTATAAAAATGATAAATCTATAATTAACCTTATCCGAATAAAGAAAAAACAAACAATCAAAGGGTTATTAAATTAAGAAATCCTTGCTTAGAAAGATGGTGGAAAAATCAACTCAAATTAATTATACATAGACATAAATATTAATAATGCAATAACATATAAACTATCTAGTTATAATTTCTCACGAGAAAATCAGATTCATTATACATAGACATAATTATTGTTTATTATACAAATTCAACACTTAGCTGAACCTCCGAGTTCTTGCTCCAAGTCTTATACAGTGTTTCTTTCACTTGTATCATTTATAATACTTAGGAACCTGCGGGACATATACAGCTTCAATCACAAGTCTGGAAGATTAACTGCTTCTCAAATATGAAATCCTGCTCATATAAATTCTGCATACATGACTCTTCTCCTAGATATAAATCCCTGAAAATAATGTTTATTTTCAGTTCCTATTATAGATAATGATAATTAACTTTAAATTACATTTTAAATAATTCGTGCGACTGAGGAAGCGACGATCAAAATTATATATATATATATATATATATATATATATATATATATATATATATATATATATATATATATATATATATATATATATATATATCTTATATCTATATATATAAAACAAAGAAGTATGTCTACTCTCCCATCAAGTAGTTGTTCCTCTACTTCAGGAAACCTTCACAAACGATGTTACTCCACTCCACCTCTCTGGCTATACTGTTTACACCTTGCCTCGGTACCGTGGGCAGGCTCGTGGCCTCCTCACCCTTGTGCGTAACACCATTCCATCTGTTCGTCTCCCTTCACCTGACTCACATGGACCCCCGTCTGAATTACTTTCTGTCTCCCTTACTCTTGGTGACCGGACCCTTCGTGTAGTCAATGTTCATTTCAAGAGTAATTCTCTGGACCCCCAGGTTCTTCACGACCTCCATGATGGGGTTCCCACTATTGTTCTTGGCGACTTTAATGCCCGCCATCCCACTCTTACTCCGGATCATCCCCCTCCATGTACCCTTAATGGATCACATCTCTCACAGTTTCTTAATGGGGATGATGATGTTCGCTTTCTTTGTCCTGACGATCCTACTCGCCTCCCCCATAGTTTCCTTGATGTTGGCTTACTATTGAACGGTCATACTTCCTTTCATCCTACCGTCTGCACCGAGCCTGCTCTGTATAGTGACCATCTTGCCGTTACTACCCATCTCAGGCTCTCCTTCTCTGCCCCGACATCAACTCCTTATCGATCCCCTCGCCTTCGTCTCACACAAGATGCTGTTCCTTCCTTTACCCAATACCTTTCTACCTGGGCGGATTTCTATGTTGTCCCTCAGTCCCTTGACTCTTACAGCGCTGATTTTGTTGATGCCGTGTATGACTCTGTCAATCGCGCTACCCCTCCACGCCCTCCCCGTCACCCCAGAAGTGCTACCAACTACTGGTATCGTATCCCTGCCATGAGACATCTCCGGCAGGTAACCCGTGATCTCCACTCTGCCATACGGAGGTCTCGGTCTCCAGAGGACTGGGAAGACTTCAAAAATTGGTGCTCCTTTGCAACTCAGGAGCGCCGTCGGATACGTGAGGCGGACTGGCTATCCTTCACAGGGTCTCTATCGTTCCAGTCGTCACCCTCTTATGTATGGAATCGGATTAATGCTATACGGGGTACTCGACGGAGGCCTCCTCCCCACCCTGACCCCGCCTCCCTTGCCTGCTCTTTAATGGAGGACTGGGCACGAGCTTCCTCCCCTGAGGCACTTCCAGATCCAATGCAGGAGGCAGTGCAGGCCCGCATCGATGCGTCTGAGCCTGTTGTTCGTGCTGCTCTTACCTCCCCTGCCCCCACTGATCATCCCATCACACAGTTCGAGCTTGACAGTGCTCGTCGCTCTAGAAAAGACACCTCTCCTGGGGATGATCAGATAACCTACTCCGTCCTCAACGCCTGTACTAATATTCTTAACGGCCCCTTGCTTGCTCTCTACAATATGTCTTATGAACATGGGGTTCTCCCGTCCAACTGGAAAAATGCCACTATTATCCCTATCCCTAAGCCGGGAGATCCTGGGAAATATCGACCCATTAGTCTTACCTCCTGTGTTTGCAAGATGATGGAGAGGATACTCCATCGTCGCCTTCTTCACACCATAGGCGGCTTCCACAACTCCCTCAATGGTTTCATTCAACATCGCAGCACAGCACACTCCATTGCTTCCTTTTATTGCAATCAGACTGCCTGCGTCTACGTCTTCCTTGATATCAAGGGAGCCTTTGATACAGCTCAGCCTGCCCTCATTTTAGCTGAACTTGCGCGGTTAGGGGTTAAAGGGAGACTTCTACAATGGATCGCCTCTTACCTCACTGGACGTCAGGCCCGGGTTCGCGTAGAAGGCTCTATGTCTCCTGTTCAAGAAATGAACCTCGGCACCCCTCAAGGTGGAGTCCTGAGTCCCACCTTGTTTAACACTCTCATGCACTCCATTGCATCACTCCCGTGGCCGACAGAAGTTGTCCACTCAGGATATGCCGACGATGTCCTCCTCCAAGCCCCTGACTACCTCCGCATGCAGGAAGCCCTTGATCTGGTCTCCAGAGAGTGTGATTCACTTGGTTTCCTTCTTTCAACTGCGAAAACAAAAGCCATGTGGCACGGTCGTGTTGTACCTCCACCCCTTTTCTTATCAGGAACGCCCTTGGACTGGGTTAATGAGACAAAATACCTGGGTGTGTATGTAACTCGCACACGTTGTCAGATCCCTGAAGTCCGCTATCTTCGAGACATATGTTTTCGGCGTCTCGCTCCCCTCTCTACCATGTGCAGGGGTTCCCTTGGTGCCAACATCCCTGTACTTCTCACCATGTACAAGTCTTTTGTCCGTTCCTGTGTCGACTACGCCGCCCCTGCCCTCGTCAACATTAGTCGGACTGCTGTCAACCGTCTCGAAGTTATCCAGAGGAAAGCTGCTCGTATCATCCTTGGGGCTCCTCAGTGGACACGATCTACTTCTCTATATAACGAACTTGGTCTTTCCCCCTTACAGGATCGTGTCCAGGAGTTTTACCTAAAAACTGCCGTCTCCATTCTACGGGATCCTAGGGGCAACTATGTCCAAACCAACTTGACTACTGCTGTCCGAGACCGACCTCCATCTAGAAGACAGTGGCGAGGGTCACTCATCCGAGCCCTTCAGGAACACGACCTCCTGCCTG
The DNA here is from genome assembly GCF_018991925.1 of Homarus americanus. Classification (NCBI taxonomy): domain Eukaryota; kingdom Metazoa; phylum Arthropoda; class Malacostraca; order Decapoda; family Nephropidae; genus Homarus; species Homarus americanus. Next base: position 12,653 of record NW_024745051.1, read on the forward strand.
ATATTGTTGTCACCCCTGCTGTTGGTTCGTCTCCTTCTCCCTGGCTGGATTTTCAACCTGAAGTGATTGCCCTCGGTGGACCGCTCCCGAAATCCCAGGTGAACCCTGTTATTCTCTGCAAATACCACCTCTCCAGGATCGCTCACTGGTCCCCAGGTAGGGTCGTCCTCTACACTGATGGTTCTGTTGACCCCGCTACAGGTAGGGCCGGGGCTGGTGTCTACATCTCCCGTCCTCATGCCCTGAGCCTATCAAACTGTCTCTCAGAGTTTCTGACGGGGCATCCTCCACTCAGGCTGAACTAATAGCCCTCCTTGCTGCCCTTCTCGCTGAGGAAGAAGCAGATGGTTTCTGCCCCTTGCTTGTCTGCTGCGATTCCAGGTCTGTTCTCGACGGGATCGCATTTGGATCTGGGGAAAATAAGGACCTCATCCTCCGAATACGAGGGTTAACATCCACACTTCAGGATGAAGGCCGTCCTGTGACATTCCTATGGATACCTAGTCATGTCGGTATCTTGGGAAATGAGGCAGCAGATGACCTTGCCAAGACTGGCTGCAACAAGGCCACACCTGACTACGTTGTTCCTCGAACACTCTTACAGATTAGGACCCAAATCCGCCGCAAACAGAGAGAAGCTCGGGAAGCAGCCATCCCCCTGGACTCCCCGCCCACATGGTACGATGTCCTCCGTAAACTTCCTGACTTCTCGTACGTCTACGGGAAAGGGTCGCGGAAGGGGGACGTGATTGCTGCCCGTATCATCATCGGGTATGACTTTGCTTGGGAGATTGGTATCCCCACATCCCCTGAGCAACGCTCTTGTGCGTTATGCAGAAGACCCGACAGCCGCACCCTTATTCACTACCTCCTAAGATGTCCCCACACACAACGCTTCCGTGACGCCTGCTGGACCACCACTCCCCGACCCCCTGACGGAGACACGATGATCCTCCCAATACTGGCCAGATATTTTGTAAATAATATTAATTATGTGTTAAAGGAACATCCTTCCTTCCTTAGGCTTTAGTAAGCCCCTTTATAATATTTATACTGTATATACTTTTCACACTTGCCAGATGATTCTGGTGTCATTGTACAGGGGTACCTAGTGACAGCACTAGGATCCCGCTTCCTCTATCAAGGAATAAACAATTGAAATTGAAATTGAATTGACAATTACTTTATGAACCGTGTATGCCAACCTTAATGAAAAAATGAAGCTCCGCCCAGAGAAGTAGTTCCTGAAGTATTTGTAAAATGCTTACACAAGTATAAATATTTATTGCATATAATTGTAGAAAATTTGGAATTGTATCAATTTCTAGTTTGGTTATTAGTCAATTTTCCAATAAAATGATTCTGGGCTATATTGATCTCATTACTATGCCAAATAAAGTATTTCCACAATGTTCAGTTTTATATTAGGAGGGATAGCCCTCACTGGATAGCAAGTTCCTCATAATTAATAGATAAAGTACACAAGCAATATCCCAAACGACTTAATTGTGAGAGGAAGAAACTTCAGGATCAATTTGCTACAGAAGAAAACTTGGCTTACCTCTATACAAACTTATCCTGGCAAATCAATCTAAAGTTGATGGTTGAGATACTATTAATTACTTTATTTTGGATCTAATGGGAAATCATATTGAATTAGACACAAGAAAAACGCGTAAAAATTATCAATAGTTAAAATTTTCTAACCCAGTATGTTTGTGTTTTGATGGAAATGAATAGTTTATAAAGCCAAACTTGTTTATTTCCATCATATGCCTCTCACTTTTAATGTGACAATTTTTATTTTAGCATATTACGAATTATATAAAAAGTTATCATATAATTGGTTTATAAATTTAAATAAATAACATAAGAGAGATGGTTCAGCACAATGATAGTCAGTCAAGTTAGGTTAGGGTTTAGGATGAACAATTCAGGGCATACTTACCTGGCACAGGAGATACCGTGATCACGAAGGCGGTTTTCCCAGGGCGAGGCTCACCATTGCACTCCGGTGATGCTGACCCTTGCGATTAACCCAAATGTGGTTAACTCGAGTGCGCAATTTTTGTTAGCGGGGGACTGCGTTCGCGCTATCCCCCTTACACAATTCATAAGGGATTACATAAGAAATATAAGGTACAACGGCGTATTTTTACAGCTTAACAAGGTCTCTGTTAATAAATAGTACTTGATTTATGCTTAAGGTCAGCAAAGAATTTTTTTTCTACGCTACTTTTATATGATTTATATTTTGACAATTACGTGTGAATGAAAGATTTTCAAACTCTCTAATTGATGCCTAGTAACTCATAATATTGAAAGAAGTTGGGTTTTTTTTAATAGTCTGTATCACACTCAACAGTCACTCACTGTCACAGCAATGAAAGAAATCTATCATGATCTTGTTTACCA
>NW_024745052.1:0-2619 GCF_018991925.1 Homarus americanus
TTTATATACACTAAAATCTACCAAAAAAGTGATGGGCCATGAGTTTTAGCTGATCTTCCCTACTATGACACACCCTATTACAGCAGTATTATATTCACGAAAAGAACATTCATATATATACTCAAGGCTTCACTCTTCACATCAGTACCAGGCTGTGAACCCCATTTTTCTAGATACTAGGACTGCGAGATCCTGTCTTATTGACTCACTTATACTGTGGGTTGTGTTTGTTTACTGTGTCTCCCTAACTTTATAGTGTTTCCTAAACTTTCACTCTGCTTCCCTACTTTCACTGTACTTGTGTCATATACCTTCAGTGTATTTCTCTACCTTCATTATGTTTCCTTATCTTCACTTTGCCTTTGTACCTTTAGTATGCGTCACTTCCTTCATAATGTTTCCCTATTTTCACTGCTAGTGTGCTTCCCTACCATCATTGTGCTGTGTGCTTCCCTAGCTTCACGTTGTTCCCTGCTTTCACTGTAATACTCTACCACTGTACTCTTATGTCTCATTTGTGTGGTAATAACTTCGATAAGCTTTGAGCTTTCCTGCCTTCTCAAGTTCCTTTCAATGTTCTTCCCTATGTTCATCATGCGTCCTTACCTTCACTGTGCTTCCCTTACTTAGCCATTCCTTCTCAATACACACTGGTGTTGAACTGTGGAAAACGCGCGGTAATGATCAATAATTTGGTGAGAAATACGAAAAAATTCTCTCTCTCCTCACAAATTATAATATGTAAAAAATTATTTCTCCAAATTTTCTCACCCTCACTCACTCTCACTCTCACTCTCACTCTCACCCCCACCCTTCCTCTCAACCTCACCTTTACCTTTACCCTCACCCTCACTCTTCCTCTCACCTTCACCCTCACCCTTCCCCTCACCCTCACCCACACTCTTCCTCTCACCTTCACCCTCACCCTTCCCCTCACCCTCACCCTCACCCTCTCTCTCACTCTCACCCTCACCCTTCCCCTCACCCTCACCCTCACCCATTCTCTCTCACACTCACCCTCACCCTCACCCTCCCCCTCACGTCCATTCTCACCCTCTTCCTCAGCCTCACCCTTACCTTCACTTTCACCCTCAACCTTATGCACACCTTCAGCCTCAGTCTCAACCCTCACGCTCACTCTACCGTTCACTCCTACTCTCACTCTCACCCTAACCCTTACCATCACCCAAACTCTCACCCTCACCTTAAATCTTACCCTCAACCTCACTCTCACCCTCACCTTCACTCTCACAATCACACTCACCCTCACCCACACTCTCACCCTCACCCTCACTCTCACCCCAACCCTCACCCTAACCCTCACTCTCACCCCCTTTATCACCCTCACTATCACCCTCACTCTCACCCTCACCTTCAGACTCACCCTCATTCCCACCTACACTCTTACCCCACCCTTACGTTAACTTTCACTCTCACCCTCACCCTCGCTTTCACCCTCACCCTCACTCTCAACCCCACACTAAACCTCACCCTCACCCTAGCTCTCACTCTCAATCTCACTATCACCCTTGCTCTCATCCTCACCATTACTTTCATCCTCACTCTCACACTCACCCTCTATCTCACTCTCACCCTCACTCTTCCCCTCACCCTCACTCTTACCCTCACTGTCACCCTCACTAACCCAGCCCACATTCACACCCTCACCTTCACTCCTCACCCTCACTCTCCCCCTTACCCTCACCTTCACCCTCACTCTCACCCTCACTCATCCCAACCACACTCACACCCTCACCCTCACTCCTCATTCTTACCCTGACTCGCACCCCCACACTCGCACCCCCACTCTCAACCCTCACTCTCACCTTCACTCCCACCCTCTCCCTCACCCTCATCCTCACCCACACTCTTCCACACCCTCACCCTCACCCTCACAGACACATCCCCCCCTCACCTTAACCCTCATCCTCACCCTACACACATTCCCCCCTTACCCTCATCCTTGTGTTGATCACAATATATATATATATATATATATATATATATATATATATATATATATATATATATATATATATATATATATATATATATATATATATGTAATTTCAAATGCCGCGCCATTGGCGATACTGAGTTCAAGGTCATCTGAGGGAAGACTGCGCTCCCGCACGTAGCGAGAGCTTGTGGAACTGGGCCTATACGATATTAAATGTAATTTACCGAATTAATAAACATTAGGGGACTCTACTGGGAAGGGTCAACGCTAAACGGCTCCACAGGTCAGGAGGAAACGACGGTTCCTCCACCATCTCTATAGGAGACGCACTTGGTGAATCCCTGGACCGGCCAATACCCGCCAGCAACCCCAACGCTTGTCCCAGCGGTGAGATGCGGATCTTGAATCCTGACCTGCTGGTCGATACTCAACCCTGGAAGAGGCCGGGCGCGGCTGATCGTACCGAGCAGCGACATCTGCGGCTCGTTCTGCAGTCATTCCTCAGTCTTGGCCTGCCATTATTGAAAAAAGACTTCCAGGTGGGCAGGAACACAAGACCTGAGATGGTGTCCATAGAACCTGGGCTGGGGAGCGTCGGTGAGTTAAAGGTGTTAATGGCACTCAACAAACCTCGTCGAAGTCCTGCAGTCGATATTTCC
>NW_024745053.1:0-32221 GCF_018991925.1 Homarus americanus
CCTCTGACCTCCTGGTACCTCCGACATTCAGTACACCTCCGACACTCCCAGGTACCTTCTTACACTCTCAAGTACACCTCTGACTCTCCCAGGTACACCCCAGACACTCCCAGGTACACTTCTCACACTCACAGGTACACCTCCGACCTCCCAAGTACACCTCTGACACTTCCAGGTACGCCTCTGGCACTCCCAGGTACATCTCTGACACTCCCAGGTGCACCTTTGACACTCATGTGCTCCTGACATTCCGTGGTACACATCTCACTCCCAGGTACACCGCTGACACTCCCAGGTACACTCTGACATCCGGTACACCTCTGACCTCCCAGGTACCTCCGACACTCCCAGGACCCTTCTCACACTCCCAGGTACACCTCCGACACTTCCCAGGTACACCTCTGTGCTCAGTTCAATTCTCACTCCTGGTTCCTCCGACCTCCCAGGTACAATTCAGCACTCCCAGGTAAACCTCCGATACTCCCTAGGCTCACACTCTCAAGTACACCTCTGACATTCCCAGGTACTCCTGTGACACTCTCAGGTACATCTCTGGCCTCCCAAGTACACCTCAGGCACTCCCAGGTACACCTCTGACACTTCCAGGTACACCTCTGACTGACACTACCAGGCACTCACTGACACTCCCTGGTACACCCCTGACACTCCCCTAGGTGTACCCCTGACACTCCCAGGTAAAAAACGAACACTCTGGTACACTTCACCTCCTGGGTTTACCTCCTGATATCATAGGTACTCTCTGTCCTCCCTGATGCACACTAACACTCCCAGTACCGCCCAACCTCCCAGCTACACCGCTGACTTTAACCAGGTACACCTATTACACTGCAGGTACACCTCAGACACTGCCAGGTTTTACCTCCAGACACTCCCAGGTACGCCTCAGACACTCCAAGGTGCACCTCTGACTCCTAGTTCACCTCTGACACTCCCAGGCACACCTCTGACCTCCCAGGAACACCTCCAGACACTCCCAGGTACACACCGCTGACACTCCCAGGTGCACCTCTGACATTCCAGTACACCTCTGACACTCCCAGTGCACCTCCGCTTGCTCCCAGGTACACCTCCAGAGCACTCCCAGGTGCACTTCTTACCTCTGGGTACACTCCGACAATGACAGGTACACCTCTGACACTCCTGGTACACCTCCGGCCTCCCAGTGCACCTCTGACCACTCCCAGGTACACCCCAGACAGAAATCCCAGGTACCTTCTCACACTCCCAGGTACCTCTGACACTCCCACATTGCACCTCTGACACTCCCAGGTACACCTCCCAGCACTCCCAGGGACACCTCTGACACTCCCAGAGTACACCCGGCCTCCCAGGTACTCCACCCTGACATTCCTGGTACACTTCCCAGCCTCCCAGGTACACAGTTGGCCTGCAGGCCTCCGACCTCCCAGGTACTCACTGACATTCCTTGGTACACCTCTGACACTCCCAGGTACGTCCGACACTCCCAAGTACCACCTGACACTTCCAGGTGATGCCTCTGACACTCCCAAGTACACCTCTGACTTGCTTCCAGGTACGCCTCTGACACTCCCAGGTGCACCTCCTGACACTCCCAGGTGCTGTGACCTCCAATGTTACTCCTGACGTTCCGTGGTGCACATCTCACACTCCCAGGTGCACCGCTGACACTGCCGGGTACCTCCGACACTCAAGAACACCTCCGACACTCCCAGGTGCCACTTCTCCCTCCCAGGTACACCTCCGACACTCCCAGGTACACCTCCCAACCTCCCAGGTACACCTCTGACACTCTGGGCACACCTCAGCCTCCCAGAGTACACCTCCCAACCTCCCAGGTACACCTCTGACACTCCCAGGTACACCTGTGACACTCCCAGGTACACCTCCTGACACTCCCAGGTACTCCACCTGACATTCTTGCTACACCTCTGACACTCCCAGTACCGTCCGACACTCCCAAGATACAACAGACACTCCCAGTACACCTCTGACTTGCTCCCAGGTACACCTCTGACACTCCAGGTACTCCACTGACACTCCTGTACACCCCTGACACTCCCAGGTACATGCCTGACGCCCAGGTACACCCCAGACACTCCAGGTACCTTCTCCACACTCTCAGGTTGCACCTCTGATGCTCCCTGGGTGCTCCTCTGTGCTCCCTGAATGCACCTCTAACACTCCCAGGTACACCATGACACTCCCAGGTGCACCATGCCCAGCACAACCAGGTACACCTCGCCTGCTGAGTGCACACTGAACACTGCTGGGTACACACCTCCAGACACTCCAGCCACCTCCAGACACTCAAAGTGCCTCTGTGGCCTCCTAAGTGCCTCCCTGACACTCCCAGAGCACATCTCCTGATACTCCCAGGTACACCTCAGACACTCCCAGGTACACTGCTGACACCCAGGTACACCTCTGACACTCCCAAGTACACCTCTGACACTCCCAGGTGCCTCCGGCCTCCCAGGGCACACCTCCGACACTCCCAGGTACCCACTTCTTACACACTCCCAGGTACACCTCCGACAATCTGGGTACACCTCTGACACTCCTGGTACCTCCGACACTCCCAGGTACACCTCTGACACTCCCATGCACCTCTGACACTCCCCAGGTGCCACCTCTGGTACTCCCAGGGACACCTCTGACACTCACAGGTGCACACCTTTGTGCTCCCAGATGCTCCACTGACATTCCCTGGTTACCTCCTGACCTCCCAGGTACGTTGACACTGCCAGGTACCTCCCGACACTCCCAGGTACTCACTGACATTCCTTGGTACACCTCTGGCTTGCTCCCAGGTACACGTCCGACACTCCCAAGTACACCTCTGACGCTTCCAGGTACACCTCCCTGACACTCCCAGGTACACCTCTGACACTCCCAGGTACCTCTGACACTCCCAGGAACACCTCTGACGCTCCCAGGTACACCTCTGACACTCCCCAGGTACACCTCTGACACTCCAGGTACTCCCACTCCCACATTCCTTGGTACACCTCTGACACTCCCAGGTACACGTCCGGCTCTCCCAGATACACCTCTGACCTCCCAGGTACACCTCTGACACTCCCAGGTACTCACTCACATTCCTTGGTACACCTCTGACCTCCCAGGTACACGTCCGACTCTCCCAAGTACCTCTGACACTTCCAGGTACACCTCTGACACTCCCAGGTACACCTCTGACACTCCCAGGTACCTCTGACACTCCCATGTGCACCTCTGACCTCACAGGTACACCTCGATACTCCCAGGTACACCTCTGATCTCCCAGGTACACCTCTGGCACTCCCAGGTACTCCTCTGACACTCCCTGTTTCACCTCTGAGACTCCCAGGTACACCTCCGACCTCCCAGGTACACCTCCGATATTCCCAGTACACCTCCGATACTCCCAGGTACACATTTGAGACTCCCAGGTACTTCACTGACACTCCCTGGTATGCCTCACATCTCCCAGGTACGCCTCCTGACACTCCCAGGCACCTCTATTCCCAGGTACCTCTGGCCTCCCAGGTCCGCCTCCGACACTCCCAGGTACAACTTCGACACTCCCAGGTACCTCAGACACTCCCAGGCACTTCTGACACTCTAGGTACACCTCTGACACTCCCAGGTACACCTCTGACACTCCCAGGTACACCTTTAACACTCCCAGGTGCACCTCTGACACTCCCAGGTACACCTTTGACACTCCCAGGTACTCCACTGATATTCCTGGTACACTTCTGACACTCCCAGGTACACGTTGACACTGCTAGGTACACCTCCGACCTCCCAGGTACTCACTGACATTCTTGGTACCCTCTGAAACTCCCAGTACACGTCCGACACTCCCATGCACCTCCATTCTCCAGGTACACCTCTGACAATCCCAGGTACACCTCTGACACTCCCAGGTACCTCTGACATTCCCAGGTACACCTCTGACGCTCCCAGGTACACCTCTGACCTCCCAGGTCCACCTCTGACACTCCCAGGTCACTCCTCACATTCCTTGGTACACCTCTGACACTCCCCAGGTACCGTCCAGGCCTCCCAGATACACCTCTGACACTCCCAGGTACCTCAAACACTCCCAGGTACACCTCTGACACTCCCAAGTACACCTATGACACTCCCAGGTGCCACTCCGACACTCCCAGGTACACCTCCGACACTCCCAGGTACCTTCTTACCTCCCGGTACACCACCGACAATCACGGTACACCTCTGACACTCCCAGGTCACGCCTCCGACACTCGCGACACTCATGAGTGCAACTTCGACACTCCCAGGTACCTCCAGACCTCCCAGGTACACCTCTGACACTCTAAGTGCACCTCTGACACTCCCAGAGTACCTCCTGACACTCCCAGGTACACCTTTAACTTGCTCCCAGGTACACCTCCTGACCTCCCAGGTACACCTCTGACAGTCCCAGGTACTCCACTGACATTCCCGTGGTCTCTGACACTCCCAGGCGTCCCGACACTCCCAGATCACCTCCTGACACTCCCAGGCATCTCTGACACTCCCAGGTACACCTCTGACACTCCCAGGTACCTCTGACACTCCGGTGCACCTCTGACTTGCTCCCTGGTACACCTCCGACTTGCTCCCAGGTGCCTCCTGACCTCCCAGGTACACCCAGACAATCCCAGGTACCTTCTCACACTCCCAGGTACACCTCTGACACTCCCACATGCACCTCTGGCCTCCCAGGTACACCTCTACAGCCTCCCAGGGACACCTCTGACCTCCCAGGTGCCACCTTTGACACTCCCAGGTGCCTCACCTGACATTCCTGGTACACCTCTGACACTCCCAGGTACACCGTTGACTTTTCCTGGGTACACCTCCGACACACCCAGGTACTCCACTGACATTCATGGTACACCTCTCTGACACTCCCCAGGTGCACGTCCAGGCTGCTCCCAAATGCCTCTGACGCTTCAGGTACACTTCTGACACTCCCAAGTACACCTCTGACTTTGCTTCCAGGTACGCCTCTGACACTCCCAGGTACACCTCTGGCCTCCCAGGTGCTGTGACCTCCCATGTAGTCACTGACATTCCGTGGTACCCACATCTCTGCACTCCCAGGTACACCGCTTCCAGGCACCAGTGCACCTCCGACACTCCAAGGAACACCTCCGACACTCCCAGGTACAAATTCCTCACCTCCCAGGTACCTCCGACATTCCCAGGCCACACCTCTGGCACTCCCAGGTGCACCTCTGACACTCTTGGGTGCACCTCTGACCTCCCCAGGTGCACCTCTGACTCCCAGGTGCCACCTTTGACACTCCCCAGCAGGTACACCTGTGAGCACTCCAGGTACACCTCCTGACACTCCAGGTACTCCACTGACATTCCTTGGTACACCTCCTGACACTCCCAGGTGCCTCCGGCACTCCCAGATACACCTTGACACTCCCAGGTTGCACCTCCCAGCACTCTCCAGGTACCTCTGACCTCCCGTGCTCACTGACACTCCTGGTACACCCCTGACCTCCCAGGTATACCCCTGACACTCCCAGGTACACCCCAGACACTCCCAGGTACACTTCTCACACTCCAAATTTTACTCTGATACTCCTAAGGTACTCCTCTGTCACTCCCTGATACACCTCCTAACACTCCCAGGTACACATGACCTCCCAGGTACACCACTGACACAACCAGAGTACACCTCATACACTGCCAGGTACACCTCAGTCACTGCCGGGTACACCTCAGACACTCCCTTCCTCAGATACTCCAGGTGCCTCTGACACTCCCAAGTGCACCTCTGACCTTGCTCCCAGGCACACCTCTGACAATCCCAGGTACACCTCAGACACTCCCAGGTACACCTTGTGCTCCCAGGCCACACTGTGGCCTCCATGCACCTCTGACTCCCAGGTGCCTCCGACTTGCCTCCCAGTGTGTGAGACAGAATAAACAGAGAGGAAGATATATATATATAGGGAGAGTATAGAGTATAGGAATGTAAAGAATAGGAAGCTTGGTAGCGTGGCCTGGATGTTATTGCACAGCGTCACTACGCTTATCTTATCTCGTATGTCCAATACATATATCACTTCTTAAAAGACAACTTGTTAAACCTCTTCGATACAACTATTTATTAATTCACTCAATGACATGGACACATTAATATCACTATTATATCAGGGGTACTAACACATTATGCTTTTACGTTATGACATACTGACTCTCAGGACACACCTGAATGAATACACTTCCCACAGTAGGTAACTCGCCTGGGACGTTCTGACAAGACTCGTGTACCCTGACGTGAAGCAGTGAGGTGCTGGCTGGGCCTGCCTCCAATGGGAAGAGTCTGTAGCTGTGGCGACGCCGTGGTCCCGGTCGGGGAGGTCTCCTCCCCGACCTGGGGAAGAGACGTGCGTGACTGTAGTGAACCGGTGACGACCCGAGCAGAGAGATGACAACAGCCAGAATTATAATGATAATGGAATAAGAATGCCCGTGGACGGGACTGTAGGGCTTTATATGGGTCGGCCCAGCCGCTTCACGACCTCTAACAATTAACACTAAACTGGTTTGATCTGAATAGTGTGTGTGCAGGTGTGGTCTAACCCAGGTGTCTTGGCTAGGTGCGGTTGTAGGTCACCGGCTCACGTCATTAGCGGGGCCAGGTCAGAGTCCCTAAGATAAACCTGAGTGTGTCAACCTGGAATGCGGTGGTACCACGAGTCTGTGGTGTACTTGCTGTTATATGTGACATAATTCTGGGCTGTGGTTTGGTCTGTGTCACTCATTACACCAGTACACCTCCCGACACTCCCAGGTACACTTCTTACTCCCAGGTACACCTCCCGACAATCCAAGAACTTTCTGACACTCCTGGTACAGCTCCGGCTTGCTCCAGGTACACCTCTGACACTCCCATGCACCTCCTGACACTCCCAGGTACACCTCACAGCCTCCCAGGGAGACACCTCTGACACTCCCAGGTACCTTTGTGCTCCCCAGGTGTCACTGACATTCCTGGTACCTCTGACACTCCCGGTGCACTGGTTGACACTGCCGGGTAAACCTCCGACACTTCCAGGTGCTCACTGACATTCCTTGGTACACCTCTGACTTGCTCTGGTGCACGTCCAAACACTCCCAAGTACACCTCTGACACTTCCAGGTACCCCCTCTGACACTCCCAGGTACACCTCCCAGGCACTCCCAGGTGCCTCCTGACACTCCCAGGTTACACCTCTGACGCTCCCAGGTACACCTCTGGCCTCCCAGGTCACCTCTGGCCTCCCAGGTACTCCACTCACGTTCCTTGGTACCTCTGTGCTCCCAGGTACATGTCCGACCTCCCAGATACACCTCCCAACCTCCCAGGTACACCACCAAACCTCCCAGGGGCACCTCTGGCCTCCCAAGTACACCTATGTGTGCTCCCAGGTATGCCTCCACGACACTCCCAGGTACCTCAAACACTCCCAGGTGCACCTCTGACACTCCCCAGTGCACCCCAGACACTCCCAGGTACACTTGTCACTCCCAGGTACACCTCTGGCACTCCCAGGTACACCTCCTGACACTCCCAGGTACACCTCAGACACTCCCAGGTGCACCTCCTGACACTCTCAGGTACACCTTTGACACTCGAGGTACTCACTGACATTCCCTGGTACACCTCTGACACTCCCAGGTACCCCTCTGACCCTACCAGGTACACCTCTGGCTTACTCCCAGGAACACCTCCGGCCTCCAGGAACACACTCTGACCTTCTCCCACCAGGCACACCTCAACCTCCAAGGTACCTCTGTGGCCTCCCAGGTACCTCTGGCCTCCCAAGTACTCACTGACATTCGCTGGTACACCTCTGGCCTCCCAGGTGCACGTCCGACACTCCCAGGTACACCTCTGACACTCCCAGGTACACCTGACATTTTCAGGTACACCTTTGATACTCCCAGGTATTCACTGACACTCCCAGGTACATCCTGTGACACTCCCAGGTTGCACCTCTGACACTGCCAGTGCACACCTTTGACAATCCCAGGTGCTCCTGTGACACTCCTGGGTGCACTTCAGCTCTCCCAGGTGCACCAGTGACACTCCCAGGTGCCTCCGATATTCCCAGGTACACCTCCGATATTCCCAGGTACACCTCCCATTCTCCCAGGTACCTTTGAGACTCCCAGTGCTCCTGTGACCTCCAGAGTACATCTGGCTCTCCCCGTTGCCTCCAAAACTCCCAGGTGCACCTCTGACACTTCAGGTACACCCTGACACCCATGAGCCATACTCTGACAATCCCAAGGTATTCCTGTGACCTCCCAGAGTACATCTCTGACTTGCTCCCCAGGTACACCTCTGACACTCCCAGGTACATCTGACACTCCCGAGGTGCCTCCTGACACTCAGGTACACCTCCGACACTCCCAGGAACACTTCTCCCACACTCCCAATTACACTTCTCCCCACACTCCTAGTTACACCTCCCGGCTTGCTCCCAGGTACAACTCCCGTGCTCCCAGGTAAGCCTCCGATGCTCTGGGTACCCTCTCACCTCCCAAGTACACCTCCTGACCTCCCCCAGGTACTCTCAGCACTCCTCGGAGTACATCTGAGCACTCCCAGGTACACCTCTGAGAAATTCCCAGGTACACCCCTGACTCACAGGTACACCTCTGACACTCCTAAATTTTGCCTCTGACTTGCTCCCCAGGTACACCTCTGACACTCCCTAGGTACTCACTCTGTCACTCTGATACACCTCCTGCTGCTCCCAAGTGCACCGTCCAACACTGGGTACACCGCCCAGCTTACTGTCAGTCCACACACTCCAGAGCAATGCCAGTTACACACTCAGACACCCACACCTCACACACTCCAGGTGCCTCCAGACACTCCAAGGTGCACCTCCCCTGGCCTCCCAAGTGCACCTCTCCTGACATCCTAGGCACACGTCTGACACTCCCAGGTACACCTCAGACACACCAGGTGCACCATGGCCACTCCCAGATACACCTCTGACACTCCCAAGTAACACCTCTGACATTCCCAGGTACACCTCCGACACTCCCAGGTACCTCCAGGCACTCCGGTACCTTCTCCACTCCCAGGTACACCTCCGGCTGCTCCCAGGTACACCACTGACACTCCCAGGTGCACCTCCTGACACTCCCAGGTACACCTCTGGCCTCCCAGGTACACCTCCCAAGCCTCCCAGGTACATCTCTCCACCTCCCAGGTACCTCTCTCCACTCCCAAGTACACCTGCCAGCCTCCCAGGTATGCCTCCGACACTCCCAGGTACACCTCCGGCACTCCCAGGTACACCTCTGACTTTCCAGGTACACCCCCAGACACTCCCAGGTACACTTCTCCCACACTCCCAGGTACCTCTGACACTCCCAGGTACCTCTGACCTTGCCAGGTACACCTCCAGACACTCCAGGTACCTCCTGATGCTCTCAGGTATGCCTTTGACACTCCAGGTACTCCACTGACATTCCAGGTACACCTCTGTGCTCCCAGGTGCACCTCTGACCCTACCAGGTGCCCCAACACTCCCAGGCACCTCCGGCCTCCCAGGAACACCCTCTGACACTCCCAGGTACACCTCTGACCTTGCTCAAGGCACCTCTGACCTCCCAGGTACCTCTGACACTCCCACGTGCTCCACTGACATTCGCTGGTACACCTCTGGCCTCCCAGGTGCACGTCCGACTCCCAGGTACACCTCTGGCCTCCCAGGCCACCCCTGACATTCTCAGTACACTTTGATACTCCCAGGCTCACTGGCCTCCCAGGTGCATCTGTGGCCTCCCAAGGTACACCTCTGACACTGCCAGGTACCTCTGACAATCCAGGTGCTCCTGTGTAGGCACTCCTGGGGTACCTCCCGACTCTCCCGGGTGCCACCAATGACACTCCAGGTACACCTCCGATGTTCCCAGGTACACCTCCGATATTCCCAGGTGCACCTCCGATGCTCCCAGGTGCACCTTCCAGGACTCCAAGTGCTCCTGTGGAACTCCAGGAGTGCATCTCTGTTCTCCCAGGTACACCTCTAAAACTCCCAGGTACACCTCTGACACTTCCAGGTACACCCCTGACACTGCCAGGTATGCCTCCCAACAATCCCAGAGTGCTCTGTGCTCCCATAGTACATCTCTGACCTCCCAGGTACACCTCTGACCTCCCAGGTACATCTGACCTCCAGGTACACCTCTGTGCTCCCAGGTACACCTCCGACACTCCCAGGAACACTTCTCACTCCCAGGTACACCTCCGACACTCGCAGGCACAACCTCCAGAGATTACACGCACCTCACCTCCTGATTACACCTCCGACACTCCCCAGGTGCAACTCCGACACTCCCAGGTAAGCCTCGAGTACTCCTGGGTAACCTCTCACACTCCCAAGTACACCTCCCGGCTTGCTCCCAGGTACTCATGTGACACTCCTCAGGTACATCTCCCCAACACTCAGGTACACCTCCTGAAATTCCCAGGTACACCTCCCAGCACTCACAGGTACACCTCCAGCACTCCTAGGTACACCTCGCCTCCCAGGTACACCTCTGGCCTCCTAAGTACTCCTCTGTCCTCCCTGATACACCTCTAACGCCCCAGGTGCACCATTGACACTCTCGGGTACACCATGACTGTCAGTTACACCTCGAACAATGCCAGTTGCACCTCAGAGCACACCCAGGTACACCTCCCACACACACTCCAGGTACACTCAGACACTCCCAAGGTGCACCTCTGACCTCCCAAGTGCCTCTGGCCTCCTAGGCACCACGTCTGACACTCTGGGTACACCTCAGACACCCAGGTACCTTGACACTCCCAGATGCCTCTTTGGCACTCCCAAGTGCACCTCTGACGTTTCCCAATTTACACACTCCACGACACTCCCAGGTACACCTCCGACACTCGAGGTGCACTTCTCCACCTCCCAGTGCACCTCCGACACTCCCAGGTACCCCCAGCCTCCCAGGTATTGCACCTCCCAACCTCCCAGGTACCTCCTGACCTCCCAGTACACCTCTGACACTCCCGGGTACCTCTCACTCCCAGGTACACCTCTCACACTCCCAAATGCACCTCCCAACCTCCCATGTACTCCACAGACATTCCGTCAGTGCCACATCTCTCCCCACTCCCAGGTACACCATGGCACTGCCAGGTACCTCTGACTTGCTCCCAGGTACTCCACTGACGTTCCTTGAGCCTCTGACTCTCCCAGGTACCGTCCGACTTGCTCCCAGTGCACGCCTCCGACCTCCCAGGTGCACCTCTGGCCTCCCAGGTGCACCTCTGACCTCCAAGGTATCTCTGACCTCCCAGGTGCCTCCTGGCCTCCCAGGTACCTCTGACACTTTCAGGTGCACCTCTGACACTCCCAGGTACACCTCTGTGCTCCCCAGGTGCTCCACTGACATTCCTTGGTACACCTCTGGCTTGCTCCAAGTACACGTCCGGCTTCCTCCCAGACCACCTCTGACACTCCCAGGTACCTCTGACACTCCCAGTACCTCTGGCCTCCCAGGTACTCCTGACCTCCTGGTACCCGTGGCCTCCCAGGTCACCCCTGACACTCCCAGGTACACCCCAGACACTCCCAGGTATGCTTCTCACCTCCCTGGGTACACCTCTGATACTCCTAGGTGCTCCTCTGTCAATCCCACAATGCCTCCCTGCTTGCTCCCATTTTCCTTGACACTCCAGGTACCATGACACTGCAGGTACACCTCAGACACTGCCAGGTACACCTCCAGACACTGCCAGGTGCACCTCAGACACTCCCAGGTGCACCTCAGACACTCCAAGGTGCACCTCTGACCTCCCAAGTGCCTCTGACACTCCCCAGGCACCTCTGACACTCCCAGGTGCCTCAGACACTCCCAGGTGCCTGCACTGACCTTCCAGGTACACCTCCTGACCTCCCAAGTGCCTCTGACCTCCCAGGTGGACCTCCGACCTCCCCAGGTGCACTCCGACACTCCCAGATACCTTCTTTCACTCCAGGTGCCTTATCGATAATCACCAGATTGCCTCGAGCGTGCTGTGCTCAAGGTACCTCTGACACTCCCAGGTACACCGCTGACACTCCCAGGTACACCTCTGGCCTCCCAAGTACACCTCTGACCTCCAGGTGCACCTCCAAGCTTGCTCAGGCACACCTCCATTGCCTCCCAGGTACATCTGCTTACACTCTGGTGCAACTCCCGACCAATCACAGGTGCACCTCACACCTCAAATAATCACCATTTTCCTCTAAACACTCCCAGGTACCTCCAGACACTCCAGTGCACCTCTGACACTCCCAGGTACCTCTGACACTCCCAGGTACACCTCTGACAAGTTTTGACACTCCCAGAGTACTCCACTGACATTCCTTGTGTACACCTCTGACACTCCCAGGTACACCGTTGGCTTGCCAGGTGCCTCCGACACTCCCAGGTACTCACTGACATTCCTTGGTACACCTCTTGCCTCCCAGGTACCGTCCGACCTCCCAAGTGCACCTCTGACACTTCCAGGTACACCTCTGACACTCCCAGGTACACCTCTGACACTCCCAGGTACACCTCCTGGCTGCTCCAGGTACTCACTCACATTCCTTGGTACCTCTGACACTCCCAGGTACCGTCCGACTTGCTCCCAGATACACCTCCTGACACTCCCAGGTTCACGCTCACTCCCAGGTACACCTCTGACACTCCCAGTGCACCTTGCCGCCTCCCAGGTACACCTCTCTGACCTCTCAGGTACACCTTTGACACTCCCAGGTGCTCACTGACATTCCCTGGTGCACCTCCCTAGCCTCCCAGGTGCACCTCTGACCTACCAGGTGCACCTCTGACCTCTCAGGTACACCTCCGACCTCCCAGGAACATCTCTGGCTTGCTCCGTACACCTCTGACACTCCAAGGTGCACCTCTGACCTCCCAAATACACCTGACCTCCCAAGTACCTCTGACATTCCCAGGTACACCTCTGATACTCCTAAATTTACCTCCATTTTACCTCTGACACTCCCAGGTACACCTCCGTTACTCCCAGGTGTCTCTTGCTCCCAGGTACTCACCCCAGCACTCCCAGGTGACATCTCTTGACAATCCCAGGTCACACCTCTGACTTTCTGCCAGGCCACCTCTGAGCAATCCCAGGTACTCCTGTGGCTTCTCGTACACCTCCGACTCTCCCAGGTACCCTACCGGCCTCCCAGGTCACCTCCGATATTCAGGTTACACTCCAATATTCCCAGGTACACCTCGATCTCCCAGGTGCACCTTTGGGACTCCCCACGTACTCCTGTGACTTCCCAGGTACATCTCTGACACTCCCAGGTGCACCTCCTAAAACTCCCAGGTACACCTCTGACACTTCCAGATTACACCCTGACACTGCCAGGTATACCTCTGACAATCTGATTAACATAAGTCTCCCAGGTATTTCTCTGACACTCCCAGGCACTCTGGCACTCCTTACCCACCTCCCAGCCTCAAAGGTACACCTCTGACACTCCCAGGGTACCTCCGACACTCCAGGGTACTTCTCCTGCTCCCAGTGCCTCCGACACTCCCAGGTACTCCTCACCTGACCTCCCAGTTACCTTCTCACACTCCTGGTTACACCATTGCTGGTACAACTCGATGCTCCAGGTGGCTCGTGCTCCTGGGTGCACCTCTCACACTCCCAATGCCACCTGACCTCTCAGGTACTCCTGTGACACTCTCAGGTACATCTCTGGCCTCCCAGGTACACCTCCCGCAAATTCCCAGGTACACCTCTGACACTCATGGGTACCTCTGACACTCTGGTACACCTCCCGGACCTCCAGGTACACCTCTGGCCTCCCAGGTGCTCTCTGTCACTCCCTGGTACACCTCTTGCTCCCAAATTGCATCTTACTCTCAGGTACATCTCTGACACTGTCAAGTACACCTCTGGCTCCATTTCTCCACTGACATTCAGGTGCACTCTCACACTCTGGGCCGCACCTCAGACACTCCCAGGTGCCTCTGACACTCCCAGTACTTCTGACACTCCCTAGGTACACGTCTCGGCCTCCCAGGAACACCTCTTGCCACCCATTTTTGCCCCAGCTTGCTCCCAGGTACCTCCTGACACTCCCCGTTGCACCTCTGACTTTCTGGTACACCTCTGACACTTCCAGGTACACCTCTGACACTCCCAGGTACCTCCACACTCCCAGTGCACCTCCACACTCCCAGGTCACCTCAGACACTCCCAGGTACCACCTCTGACACTCCCAGGTACACCTCTGGCACTCCCAGGTACACCTCCAGCCTCCCAGAGTACCCTTCTGACCTCCCAGGTACCTCTCACCTCCCAGGTACTCTGAGCCTCCCATTAGCCTCCTGACATTCCCTGGTACATCTCCACACTCCAGGTACCCCAACCTCCCAGGTACACTCTGGCCACTCCCAGGTACTCCTCCGGCATTCTCTAGTACACCTCTGACGCTCCCAGTGCCCTCCGACCTCCCAGGTACACCTCTGACACTCCCAGGTACACCTCTGACACTCCCAGGTACACCTCTGACACTCCAGGTACCTCTGACACTCCCAGGAGTACACCTCAGACGTTCCCAGGTACACCTCTGACACTTCCAGGTACACCTCTGACCTCCCAGGTACACCTCTGGCACTCCCAGGTACTCCTCCTGACATTCCTTGGTGCACCTCTGACACTCCCAGGTGCACCTCTGACACTCCCAGGTACACCTCTGACCTCCCAGGTACCTCTGACACTCCAGGTACTCCTCTGACACTCCCAGGTGCTCCTCTGACACTCCTGGTACACCCCTGACACTCCCAGGTACACCCCTGACTCTCCGGTACCCTAGACCTCCAGGTACTTCTCTGACACTCCCAGGTACCTCTGGTACTCCTGGGTACTCCTCTGACCTCCCTGGTGCACCTCCTGCTCCCAGGTACACCTTGGCTGCTCCCAGGTACACCTCTGACACCCAGGGACACCTCAAGACACTGCCAGGTGCCTCCGACACTGCCGGTACACCTCAGACACTCCCAGGTACACCTCCAGACACTCCCAGGTGCCTCTGACACTCCCAAGTACACCTCTGACACTCCCAGGCACCGCCTCCCCAGCCTCCCAGGTACCTCCAGACACTCCCAGGTACCCCTCTGGCTCCCAGGTACCACTCCACTCCCATGTGCACCTCTGACCTCAGGTGGGCCTCCGTCACTCCCAGGTACACCTCCGACCTCCCAGGTGCACTTCTTGCCTCCCAGGTACACCTCCGACAATCACCGTTCTCTGATCCTCCCAGGTACACCTCCGGCTGCTCCCAGGTACACCCTGACCACTCCCAGGTACTCCCTGACATCCCAGTGTACACTTCTGACCTCCCAGTACCTCTGACCTCCCAGTAAACCTCTGACACTCCCAGGACACCTCTGGAACTTCCAGGTACCTGACTCTCCCAGGTACTCCACTCGGCATTCCCTGGTACACCTCCCATGGCCTCCCAGGTACACCTTGGCTGCTGCCCACCTCCATTTGCTCCCAGGTACTCCTGACATTGCAGTACACTCTGACACTCCAGGTACGTCCACACTTGCTCCCAGGTATACCTCTGCACTTCCAGGTACACCTCACCACTCCCAGGTACACCTCCTGACACTCCCAGGTACCTCTGACACTCCCAGGTACCCCTCTGGCACTCCCAGGTACACCGCTGACCTGCCAGGTACACCTCCGACACTCCCAGGTACTCACCTAACACTGGGTACACCTCTGACTCTCCAGGTACCGTCCGACACTCCCAGTACACCTCTGACACTCCCAGGTACACCTCTGACCTCCCAGGTACACCTCTGACACTCCCAGGTACACCTCTGCACACTCCCAGGTACACTTCTGGCTCCCAGTATACCTCTGACACTCCCAGGTACACCTCTGCCTCCCAGGTACTCCTCACATTCCTTGGTACACCTCTGACACTCCCAGGTACGTCCGAAACCTGGTACACCTCTGTGCTCCCAGGTACACGGCAGACACTCCCAGGTACCTCTGACACTCCCAGGTACACCTCTGACACTCCCAGGTATACCCCTCCAGCCTCCAGGTACACCTCAGACCTCCCAGGTACACTTCTTACACTCCCAGGTACACCTCCGACACTCTGGTACACCTCGGCCTCCAGGTACACCTCTGACACTCCCAGGTACACCTCGAGCACTCCCAGGTACACCCAGACCTCCCAGGTACCTTCTGACACTCCCAGGTACACCTCGAACACTCCAGGTACACCTCTGACACTCTCAGGTACACCTTTGCTCCCAGGTACACCCAGCATTCCTGGTACACCTCTAACACTCCCTAGGTACACCTCTGACACTCCCAGGTACACCTCTGACACTCCCAGGTACACCTCCTGACACTCCAGGTACACCTCTGACACTCCAAAGTTCACCTCTGACACTCCCAGGTACACTTCTGACACTCCCAAGTACTCCACTGACATTCCTGGTACACCTCTGACCTCCCAGGTGCACGTCCGACACTCCCGGTACCTCCTGACACTCCCAGGTACACCCCTGACATTCTCAGGTACACCTTTGATACTCCCAGGTTGCTCCACTGACACTCCCAGGTACATCTGTGACACTCCCAGGTACACCTCTGACACTGCCAGGTACACCTCTGACAATCCCAGGTACTCTCCTGTGACACTCTTGGAGTACCTCCGACTCTCCCAGGTACACCAGTGACCTCCCAGGTACACCTCCGATATTCCCAGGTACACCTCCGATATTCCGGGTACACCTCCCAGTCTCCCAGGTACCTTTGAGACTCCCAAGTACTCCTGTGATACTCCCAGGTACATCTCTGACCTCCCAGGTACATCCTCTAAAACTCCCAGGTACACCTCTGACACTTCCAGGTACACCCCTGACACTGCCAGGTATACCTCTGAAATCCCAGGTACTCCTGTGACACTCCCAGTTACATCTCTGACACTCCCAGGTACCTCTGACACTCCCAGGTACACCTCCCCAGCCTCCAGGTACCTCCGTACTCCCAGGTACACCTCGATACTCCCAGGTACACCTCTGCACTCCCAGGTACTCCTCTGACCTCCCTGTTTCACCTCTGAACTCCCAGGTACCTCTGACCTCCCAGGTACACCTCCGATATTCCCAGGTACACCTCCGATACTCCCAGGTACACATTTGAGACTCCCAGGTATACTTGACACTCCCTGGTATACCTCTGACATTCCCAGGTACGCCTCTGACACTCCCAGTACACCTCTGTTGTTATTCCCGGTACACCTCTGACACTCCCAGGTCTCCTCCGACACTCTGAGTACAACTTCGACACTCCCAGGTACACCTCGGACACTCCCAGGTACCTCTGACACTCTAGGTACACCTCTGACACTCCCAGGTACACCTCTGACCTCCCAGGTACACCTTTGCATTCCCAGGTACACCTCTGACACTCCCAGGTACCTCTGACAGTCCCAGGTGCTCCCTGACTTCCGTGGTTCACCTCTGACCTCCCAGGTACGTCCACACTCCAGACACCCCACATCCTGACTCCCAGGTGCATCTGCCTCCCAGGTACACCTCTGGCCTCCCAGGTACACCTCTGACCTCCGGTACACCTCTGACACTCCCAGGTACACCTCCCAGCTCCAGGTACACTTCTCACACTGGTACACCTCCGACACTCCCAGGTACCCTCTGACACTCCCAGTGCACTTCTCACACTCCCAGGTACCTCCGACATCCCAGGTACACCTCTGACACTCCCAGGTACCCCTCTCCTGTACCTCTCCTCCCAGGTACACCTCTGACACTCCCAGGCTCCTGCACACTCTCAGGTACACCTCTGACCTCCCGTGCCTCTGACACTCCCAGGTACACTTCTCCACCTCCAGGTACACCTCCGGCTTCTCCCAGGCCTCTCACACTCCCAGGTCACCTCCCGGCCTCCTGTTACCTCACACTCCCAGGTACACCTCTGACACTCCCAGGTGCACCTCTGACACTCCCAGGTACACCTCTGACACTCCCAGGTACACCTCTGACACTCCCAGGTGCCTCCACTCCCAGGTACACCTCTCTGACACTCCCAGGTACACCTCTGACACTCCAGGTACACCTCTGGCCTCCCAGGTGCACCTCCGACACTCCCAGGTACACCTCCGACACTCCCAGGTACACTTCTTACACTCCCAGGTACACCTCCGACACTCCCGGGCACCTCTGACACTCCAGGTACACCTCTGACACTCCAGGTACACCTCCGACCTCCCAGGTACCGTTGACACTGCCAGTACACCTCCGCACTCCCAGGTACTCCACTGACATTCCTGGTACACCTCTCACTCCCAGGTACCGTCCGGCCTCCCAAAGTACCTCTGACACTTCCAGGTACACCTCTGACACTCCCAGGTACACCTCTGACACTCCCAGGTACACCTCTGACACTCCCAGGTACCTCCCTCCCAGTACACCTCTGACACTCCCAGGTCCACCTCTGACACTCCCAGGTACTCCACTCACATTCCTTGGTACCTCTCTGACTCTCAGGTACACGTCCGACACTCCCAGATACACCTCTGACACTCCCAGGTACACCACAAACTCTCCAGGTACACCTCTGACACTCCCAAGTACACCTATGACACTCCCAGGTATGCCTCCGACACCCCCAGGTACACCTCCGACCTCCCAGGTACACCTCTGACACTCCCAGGTACACCCCAGACACTCCAGGTACACTTCTCTCACTCCCAGGTACACCTCTGACACTCCCAGTGCACCTCTGACACTCCCAGGTACACCTCAGACACTCAGGTACACCTCTGACCTCTCAGGTACACCTCTGACCCTCCCAGGTACACCTCCTGACACTCCCAGGTACACCTCCGACACTCCCAGAACACCTCTGACCTCCCAGGTACACCTCTGACACTCCAAGGTACACCTCTGACACTCCCAGGTACACCTCTGACACTCCCAAGTACTCCACTGACATTCGCTGGTGCACCTCTGACACTCCCGGTGCAGTCCGACACTCCCAGGTACACCTCTGACACTCCCAGGAACACCTGACATTCTCAGGTTTTGCCCATACTCCCAGGTACTCACTGGCACTCCCAGGTACATCTGTGACACTCCCAGGTACACCTCTGACACTGCCAGGTACACCTCTCGACAATCCCAGGTCTCCTGTGACACTCCTAGGTACACCTCCGACTCTCCCAGGTACCAATGACACTCCCAGGTACACCTCCGATATTCCCAGGTACACCTCCATTCCCAGGTACACCTCCGATACTCCCAGGTACACCTTTGAGACTCCCGTACTCCTGGGACACTCCCAGGTACATCTGACACTCCCAGGTACACCTCTAAAACTCCCAGGTACACCTCTGACACTTCCAGGTACACCCCTGACACTGCCAGGTATACCTCTGACAATCCCAGGTACTCCTGTGACCTCCCAGTTACATCTCTGACACTCCCAGGTACCTCCCTGACCTCCCAGGTACACCTCTGACACTCCGAGGTACACCTCTGACACTCCTGGTACCTCCGACACTCCCAGGTACACCTCTGACACTCCCAGGTACACCCAGACAATCCCAGGTACCCTTCTCCATCTCCCAGGTACACCTCTGACCTCCCACGTACACCTCTGACCTCCCAGGTACACCTCTGACACTCCCAGGGACACCTCTGACCACTCCCAGGTACACCTTGTGCTGGTGCTCACTGACATTCCTGGTACACCTCTGACACTCCAGGTACACCGTTGACACTGCCAGGTACACCTCGACACTCCCAGGTACTCCACTGACATTCCTGGTACCTCTGACACTCCCAGGTACACGTCCGACACTCCCAAGTACACATGACACTTCCAGGTACACCTCTGACACTCCCAAGTACACCTCTGACACTTCCAGGTACGCCTCTGACCTCCCAGGTACCTCTGACACTCCCAGGTGCCTTTGACACTCCCATGTACTCCACTGACATTCCGTGGTACATCTCACACCTCCCAGGTACACCGTGACACTGCCAGGTACACCTCCGACACTCCAAGGAACACCTCCGACACTCCCAGGTACACTTCTCACACTCCCAGGTACACCTCCGACATTCCCAGGTACACCTCTGACCTCCCAGGTCACCTCTGACACTCTAAGTGCCTCTGCACTCCCAGGTACCTCTGACACTCCCAGGTACACCTTTGACACTCCCAGGTACACCTGTGACACTCCCAGGTACACCTCTGACCTCCCAGGTACTCCACTGACATTCCTTGGTACCTCTGACACTCCCAGGTACACATCCGACACTCCAGATACACCTTAAACACTCCAGGTACACCTCTGACACTCCCAGGTATGCCTCTGACCTCCCAGTGCTCCTGACACTCCTGGTACACCCCTGAACCTCCAGGTATACTGACACTCCCAGGTACACCCCAGACACTCCCAGGTACACTTCTCACACTCTCAGGTACACCTCTGATACTCTCGTGCTCCTCTGTCACTCCCTGATACACCTCTCTACTCCCAGGTACCATGACCTCCCAGGTACACCGCCGACACAACCAGGTACCTCATACACTGCCAGGTACACCTCAGACACTGCCAGGTACACCTCAGACACTCCCAGCTACACCTCAGACACTCCAGGTGCCTCTGACACTCCCAAGTGCACCTCTGACACCTCCCAGGCACACCTCTGACCTCACAGGTTCACCTCGACACTCCCAGGTACACCTGACACTCCCAGGTACACCTCTGACACTCCCAAGTACACCTCTGACACTCCAGGTGCACCTCCGACACTCCCGGTGCACCTCCGACACTCCCAGGTACACTTCTTACACTCCCAGGTACACCTCCGACAATCACAGGTACCTCTGACCTCCCAGGTACCTTTGACACTCCCGTGCTCCACTGACATTCCCTGGAACACCTCTGACACTCCCAGGTACCGTTGACACTGCCAGGTACCTCCGACACTCCCAGGTACTCCACTGACATTCCTTGGTACACCTCTGCACTCCAGGTACACGTCCGACACCTCCCAAGTACACCTCTGACACTTCCAGGTACACCTCTGACCTCCCAGGTACACCTCTGACCTCCCAGGTACACCTCTGACACTCCCAGGTACACCTCTGACGCTCCCAGGTACACCTCTGACCTCCCAGGTCACCTCTGACACTCCCAGGTACTCCTCACATTCCTGGTACACCTGCCTCCCCAGGTACGTCCGACACTCCCAGATACACCTCTGACACTCCCAGGTACACCACAAACACTCCAGGTACACCTCTGACCTCCCAAGTACACCTATGACACTCCCAGGTATACCTCCGATATTCCCAGGTACACCTCCGATACTCCCAGGTACACCTTTGAGACTCCCAGAGTACTCCTGTGACACTCCCAGGTACATCTCTGACACTCCCAGGTACCTCAAACTCCCAGGTACACCTCTGACACTTCCAAGTACACCCCTGACACTGCCAGGTATACCTCTGACAATCCCAGGTACTCCTGTGACACTCCCAGTTACATCTCTGATACTCCCAGGTACACCTCTGCACTCCCAGGTACACCTCTGACACTCTCAGTACCTCCGTACTCCAGGTACACCTCTGATACTCCCAGGTACACCTCTGACACTCCCAGGTACTCCTCTGACACTCCCTGTTTCACCTCTGAGACTCCCAGGTACACCTCTGACACTCCCAGGTACACCTCCGATATTCCCAGGTACACCTCCGATACTCCCAGGTACACATTTGAGACTCCCAGGTACTTCACTGACACTCCCTGGTATACCTCTGACATTCCCAGGTACGCCTCTGACACTCCGGGTACACCTCTGTTATTCCCGAGTACACATCTGACACTCCCAGGTCCGGCTCCGACACTCGCAGGTACAACTTCGACACTCCCAGGTACACCTCTGACACTCCCAGGTACACCTCTGACACTCCTAGGTACACCTCTGACACTCCCAGGTACACCTCTGACACTCCCAGGTACACCTTTAACACTCCCAGGTACATCTCTGACACTCCCAGGTACACCTCTGACAGTCCCAGGTACTCCACTGACATTCCGTGGTTCACCTCTGACACTCCCAGGTACACGTCCGACACTCCCAGATACACCTCTAACACTCCCAGGTACATCTCTGACACTCCCAGGTACACCTCTGACACTCCCAGGTACACCTCCGACACTGCAGTGCACCACCGACACTCCCAGTACCTCCGACACTCCCAGGAACACTTCTCACACTCCCAGGTACCTCCGACACTCCCAGGTACACCTCTGACCTCCCAGTTACACTTCTCACACTCCTGGTTACACCTCCGACACTCCCAGGTACACTCCGACCTCCCAGGTAAACCTCCGTACTCCTGGGTACCTCACACTCCCAAGTACACCTCTGACACTCCCAGGTACTCCTGTGACACTCTCAGTACATCTCTGACACTCCCAGGTACACCTCTGAAATTCCCAGGTACACCTCTGACACACAGGTACACCTCTGACACTCCTAGGTACACCTCTGACACTCCCAGGTACACCTCTGACACTCTAGGGTACTCCTCTGTCACTCTGATACACCTCTAACCTCCCAGGTGCACCATTGACACTCTCAGGTACACCGCTGACTGTCAGTTACACCTCAGACAATGCCAGTTACACCTCAGACACAGCCAGGTACACCTCACATACTCCCAGGTACACCTCAGACACTCCAAGGTGCACCTCTGACACTCCAAGTGCACCTCTGACACTCCTAGGCACGTCTGACACTCCCAGGTACACCTCAGACACACCCAGGTACACCGCTGACACTCCAGATACACCTCTGACACTCCCAAGTACCTCTGACATTCCCAGGTACACCTCTGACCTCCAGGTACACCTCATCCTCCCAGGTACACCTCCTGACACTCCAGGTACATCTCCACACTCCCAGGTACACCTCACCTCCCAAGTACACCTCTGACACTCCCATGTACTCCACAGACATTCCGTGGTACACATCTCACACTCCAGGTACACCTGACACTGCCAGGTACACCTCTGACACTCCAGGTACTCCCACTGACATTCCTTGGTACACCTCTGCTCTCCCAGGTACACGTCCGCCTCCCAGGTACACCTCCGACACTCCCAGGTACACCTCTGAACCTCCCAGGCACCTCTGACACTCCAGGTACACCTCTGGCACTCCCAGGTACACCTCTGACACTCCCAGGTACACCTCTGACACTTTCAGGTACACCTCTGACACTCCCAGGTACACCTCTGACACTCCCAGGTACTCCACTGACATTCCTTGGTACACCTCTGACACTCCCAGGTACACGTCCGCTCCCAGATACACCTCTGACCTCCCAGGTACACCTCTGACCTCCCAGGTACACCTCTGGCACTCCCAGGTACTCCACTGACACTCCCTGTGCACCCGTGACCTCCCAGGTCCACCCCTGACACTCCCAGGTACACCCCAGACACTCCCAGGTACACTTCTCACCTCCCTAGGTACACCTCTGATACTCCTAGGTACTCCTCTGTCACTCCTGATACCTCTAACACTCCCAAGTGCACCTCCCAGACACTCCCAGGCACACCTCCTGACCTCCCAGGTACACCTCAGACACTCCCAGGTACACCACCTGACACTCCCAGGTCACCTCTGACCTCCCAAGTACACCTCTGACACTCCCAGGTGAACCTCCGACACCTCCAGGTACACCTCCGACACTCCCAGGTACACTTCTTACACTCCCAGGTACACCTCCGACAATCAGGGTACACCTCTGACACTCCCAGGTACACCTCCGACACTCCCAGGTACACCTCTGACATTCTCAGGTACACCCCAGACAATCCCAGGTACACTTCTCACCTCCCAGGTACACCTCTGACACTCCCACGTAAACCTCTGACACTCCCAGGGACACCTCTGACACTTCCAGTTACCTTTGACACTCCCAGGTACTCCACTGACATTCCTGGTACACCTCTGACCTCCCAGGTACACCGTTGACACTGCCAGGTACACCTCCGACACTCCCAGGTACTCCACTGACATTCTTGGTACACCTCTGACACTCCCAGTACACGTCCGACCTCCCAAGTACACCTCTGACACTTCCAGGTACACCTCTGACACTCCCAGGTACCTCTGACACTCCCAGGTAACCTCTGACACTCCCAGGTACACCTCTGACACTCCCAGGTACACCGTTGACACTGCAGGTACACCTCCGACACTCCCAGGTACTCACTGACATTCCTGGTACACCTCTGACACTCCCAGGTACGTCCGACTCCCAAGTACACCTCTGACACTTCCAGGTACACCTCTGACACTCCCAGGTACACCTCTGACACTCCAGGTACACCTCTGACTCCCAAGTACACTTCTGACGCTCCCAGGTACACCTCTGACACTCCCAGGTACACCTCTGACACTCCCAGGTACTCCACTCACATTCGCCATTTCCTTGCTCCCAGGTACGTCCGACACTCCCAGATACACCTCTGACACTCCTCAGGTACACCATAAACACTCCCAGGTACACCTCTGAAACTCCCAAGTACACCTATGACCTCCCAGGTATACCTCCGACACTCCCAGGTACACCTCCGACACTCCCAGGTACACTTCTTACACTCCCAGGTACCTCCGACAATCCAGGTACACCTCTGACACTCCCAGGTACACCTCCGACTCCCAGGTACACCTCTGACACTCCCAGGTACACCCCAGACACTCCCAGGTACACTTCTCACACCTCCCAGGTACACCTCAGAACCTCCTAGGTACACCTCTGACACTCTCAGGTACACCTTTGACCTCCCAGGTACTCCACTGACATTCCTGGTACCTCTGACACTCCCAGGTACATCTGACACTCCCAGGTACACCTCCGACCTCCCAGGTACACCTCTGACACTCCCAGGTACACCTCTGACACTCCAGGTACACCTCTGACTCTCCCAGGTACACCTCTGACACTCCCAAGTACTCCACTGACATTCCCAGGTCCTCTGACCTCCCAGGTACCTCCGACACTCCCAGGTACACCTCTGACACTCCCAGGTACCTCTGACACTCAAGGTACACCTCTGACACTCCCAGGTACACCTCTGACACTCCCAAGTACTCCACTGACATTCCTGGTACCTCTGCACTCCCAGGTGCACGTCCGACACTCCCAGGTACACTTCTGACCTCCCAGGTACACCCCTGACATTCTCAGGCACACCTTGATATCCCCAGGTACCCACTGACACTCCCAGGTACATTCTGACACTCGCACACCCTCTGACACTGCCAGGTACACCTCTGACAATCCCAGGTACCCCTGTGACACTCCCAGTACACCTCCGACACTCCCAGGTACACCAATGACACCCCAGGTACACCTCCGATATTCCCGGGTACACCTCCGATATTCCCAGGTACACCTCCGATACCCCAGGCACACCTCTGACACCCCAGGCACACCCTGACACCCAAGGCACACCTCTGACACCCCAGGCAAACCCTGACACTCCCAGGTACCCACTGACATTCCCCACACCTCTGACACTCCCCAGGTGCACGTCCGACACTCCCAGGTACTCCTGTGAGACTCCCAGTTACACTTGACACCCCAGGTACACCTCTCACACTCCCAGGCACACCCATGACACTCACAGGCACACTCGATACCCCAGGCACACCCTGATGCCCCAGGACACCTCTGACACCCCAGGTACCTCTGACACTCCTGCTCTGCCTCTGAGACTCCCAGGTACACCTCCGACACTCCCAGGCACACCTCCGATATTCCCAGGTACACCTCCGATACTCCAGGCACACATTGAGACTTGTACTTCACTGACACTCCCTGGCATACCTCTGACATTCCCATGCACCTCTGACACCCCAGGCACACCTCTGTTATTCCCAGGCACACCTCTGACACCCCAGGTCCGCCTCCGACACTGCAGGCACAACTTCTGACACCCCAGGCACACCCTGACACCCCAGGCACACCTCTGACACTCCTAGGTACACCTCTGACACCCAGGTACACCTCTGACACTCCCAGGCACACCTTTAAACTCCCAGGTACACCTCTGACACTCCCAGGTACACCTCTGACAGTCCCGCACTCCACTGACATTCCGGTTCACCTCTGACACCCCCAAGTACATGTCCGACACTCCCGGATACACCTCTGACACTCCCAGGTACACCCTGACACTCCCAGGCCACCTCTGACACCTGAGGTACACCTCTGACACTCCCAGGCACACCTCCGACACCCCAGGAACACTTCACACCCCAGGCACACCTCCGACACCCCAGGCACACCTTGACACCCAGTGCCACACTCTCACACCCCAGTTACACCTCCGACACCCCAGGCACAACTCTGACACCCCAGGTAAACCTCCGATACCCCAGGCACACCTCTCACACCCCAGGCACACCCCTGACACCCACACTCCCTGACACCTCAGGCACATCTCTGACACCCCAGGCACACCTCTGAAATTCCGCACACCTCTCTGACACTCACAGGCACACCTCTGACACCCCAGGCACACCTCTGACACTCCCAGGCACACCTCTGACACCCCAGGTACCCTCTGTCACTCCCTCATACACCTCTACACTCCCAGGTGCACCATTGACACTCTCAGGCACACCGCTGACACTGTCAGTTACACCTCAGACAATGCCAGGTAAACCCCAGACACGCCAGGCACACCTCACACCCCCAGTACACCTCAGACACCCAAGGCACCTCTGACACCCCAAGCACCTCTGACACCCTAGGCAGACGTCTGACACCCTGCACACCGCTGACACCCCAGACACCTCTGACACCCCAGATACACCTCTGACACTCCCAAGCACACCTCTGACATCCCAGGCACACCTGACACCCCAGGCACACCTCCGACACCCTGAGGCACACTTCTCACACCCCAGGCACACCTCCGACACCCCAGGTACACCGCTGACACCCCAGGCACACCTCTGACACTCCTGCGGTACACCTCTGACACTCCCAGGCACACCGACACTCCCAGGCACATCTCACACCCCAGGCACACCCCCACACCCCAAGCACACCTCTGACACCCCATGTACTCCACTGACATTCCGTGGTACACATCTCACACCCCAGGTACACCGCTGACACTGCCAGGCCCTGACACCCCCAGGTACCCACTGACATTCCTGCACACCTCTGACTCTCCCAGGCACACGTCCGACACTCCCAGGTACACCTCCGACACTCCCCAGGTACACCTCTGACACTCCCAGGTACACCTCTGACACTCCAAGGTACACCTCTGACACTCCCAGGTACACCTCTGACCCCAGGTACACCTCTGACACTTCAGGTACACCTCTGACACTCCCAGGCACACCTCTGACACTCCCAGGCACTCCAATGATTCCTGGGCCACCTCTGACACTCCCGCACACGTCCGACACTCCCCAGACACCTCTGACACCCCAGTACACCTCTGACACTCCCCAGGTACCACCTCTACACTCCCAGGTACCCACTGACACTCCCTGGCACACCCGTGACACTCCCAGGTCCACCCCTGACACCCCAGGCACACCCCAGACACCCCAGGCACACTTCTCACACCCTAGGCACACCTCTGATACCCTAGGCACCTCTGTCACTCCCCTGATACACCCTAACACTCCCCAGGCACACCGCTGACACCCCGCACACTGACACTGCCAGGTACACCAGACACTGCCAGGCACACCTCAGACACTGCCAGGCACACCTCAGACACTCCCAAGGCACACCCCAGACACTCCATGGTACCTCTGACACCCCAAGCACCTCTGACACCCCGCGCACCTCTGACACTCCATACACCTCTGACACTCCCAGGCACACCTCTGACACTCCCAAGTACCCACTGACATTCCCTGTACACCTTGACACCCAGGTGCACGTCCGACACCCCAGGCACACCTCTGACACTCCCAGGCACACCCCGACATTCTCAGGTACACCCTTGATACTCCTGGTACCCACTGACACCCCAGCACACCTGTGACACCCCAGGTACACCTCTGACACTGCCAGGTACACCTCTGACAATCCCAGTACTCCTGTGACACTCCCAGGCACACCTCCGACTCCAGTACACCAACACACCCCAGGCACACCTCCGATATTCCGCACACCTCCTGATATTCCCAGGCACACCTCCTGATACTCCCGTGCCACCTTGAGACTCCGCAATTCTGTGACACCCCATCTCTGACACTCCCCAGGCACACCTCTAAACTCCAGCACACCTCTGACACTTCCAGGTACACCCCTGACACTGCCAGGCATACCTCTGACAATCCCAGGTACCCGTGACACCCCAGTCACATCCTGACACCCCAGGCACACCTCTGACACTCCCAGGCACACCTCTGACACCTCACAGGTACACCTCTGATACCCCAGGAACACCTCTGACACCCCAGGCACACCTCTGACACACCCAGGTACCCTCCGACACTCCTTGTTTCACCTCTGAGACCCCCAGGCACACCTCTGACACTCCCAGGTACACCTCGATATTCCCAGGTACACCTCCGACACTCCCAGGTACACATTTGACACTCCCAGGCACTTCACTGACACTCCCTGGTATACCTCTGACATTCCCAGGCACGCCTCTTACACTCCCAGTACACCTCTGATATTCCCAGGCACACCCTGACACTCCCCAGGTCCGCTCCGACACTGCAGCAACTCGACACCCAGGCACACCCTGACACCCCAGGCACACCTCCTGACACCCAGGCACACCTCTGACACCCCAGGCACACCTGACACTCCTGCACACCTTTAACACCCCAGGCACACCCTGACACTCCCAGGCACACCTCTGACAGTCCCAGGTACCCAACGACATCCGTGGTTCACCCCTGACACCCTCAGGCACACGTCCGACACCCCAGACACCTCTGACACTCCCAGGTACATCTCTGACACTCCCAGGTACACCTCTGACACCCCAGGCACACCTCTGACACTCCGAGGTACACCTCTGACACCCCTGGTACACCTCCGACACTCCCAGGTACACCTCTGACACCCCACAACCCCAGACAACCTGGTACACTTCACACTCCCAGGCACACCCCTGACACCCCAGCACACCCTCTGACACCTATACACCCTGACACTCCAGGACACCTCCACACCTGGCACACCTTTGACACCCAGGCACACCCCTGAAACCCCAGGCACACCTCTGACACCTGCCAGGCCCTCCTGACACTCTCGAGGCACACCCCAACACCCAGGTTCACCCCATCCCAGGCACACGTCCACATCCCAGACACACCTCTGACACCCCAGGCACATCTCCATCACCCCAGGCACACCCTGACACCCCAGGCACACCTCTGACACCGAGGCACACCCTGACACCCCAGGCACACCTCTGACACTCCTAGGTACTCTCCTGTCACTCCCTGATACACCTCTAACACTCCCAGGTACACCGCTGACACTGCCAGGCACACCTCAGACACCGCCAGGTACACCCTGTGACACCCCCAGGCACACCTTGACACCCCCAGGTACTCCACTGACATTCCCTGGTACACCCTGACACTCCCAGGTACACCGCTGACACTGCCAGGCACACCTCCGACACCCCCAGGTACCCACTGACATTCCTTGGCACACCTCTGACACCCCAGGCACACCCGACACCCTAGCACACCTCTGACACTTCCAGGCACACCTCTGACACTCCCAGGCACACCCTGACACCCCAGGCACACCTCTGACACTCCCAGTACACCTCTGACGCCCCAGATACACCTCTGACACTCCCAGGTCCACCTCTGACACTCCCAGGTACTCCACTACATTCCTTGGCACACCTCTGACACCCCAGGCACACGTCCGACACTCCCAGACACACCTCTGACACCCTGTACACCGCAAACACCCCAGGCACACCCTGACACCCCAAGCACTACCTCCATGACACCCCAGGCATACCTCCGACACCCCAGGCACACCTCCGACACTCCCAGGCACACCTCTGACACCCCAGGCACACCCCATACACCCCAGGCACACTTCCTCACACCCCAGGCACACCTCTGACACCCCAGGCACACCTCTGACACCCCAGGCACACCCTCAGACACCCCAGGCACACCTCTGACACTCCAGGCACACCTCTGACCCCTCCCAGGCACACTTGACACTCCCAGGTACACCTCGACACTCCCAAGAACACCTCTGACACTCCCAGGTCACACCTCTGACACCCAAGGCACACCTCTGACACCCCAGGCACACCTCTGACACTCCCCAAGTACTCCACTGACATTCGCTGGTACACCCTGACACCCCAGGCACGTCCGACACTCCCAGGTACACCTCTGACACTCCCAGGAACACCCTGACATTCTCAGGCACACCTTGATACTCCCAGGTACTCCACTGGCACCCCAGGTACATCTGTGACACTCCCAGGTACACCTCTGACACTGCCACACCCACAATCCCAGGTACCCTGTGACCCGACAACCCACCCATCCCAGGTACACTTCCTCCGATACTCAGTACAATTTTGAGACTCCTACTCCTGGGACACTCCAGGTACATTCTGACAATCCCAGGTACACCAAAACCCAGGTGACACCTCTGACACTTCCAGGTACACCCTGACACTGCCAGGTATACCTCTGACAATCCCGTACTCCTTGAGACCCCACACCTCTGACACCCCAGGTACACCTCTGACACCCCAGGCACACCTCTGACACCCGAGGCACACCCTGACACCCCTGGCACACCTCCGACACCCCAGGCACCCCGACATCTCCCAGGTACACCCCAGACAATCCCAGGCACACTTCATACCCCAGGCACACCTCTGACACCCCACGCACACCTCTGACACTCCCAGGTACATTGACACTCGGGACACTCTGACACTCCCAGGTACACCTTGACACTTGTGTACTCCACTGACATTCCCTGTACACCTCTGACACTCCCAGGCACACTTGCTGACACTGCCAGGTACACCTCCGACACTCCCAGGCCCACTGACATTCCTTGGTACACCTCTGACATTCCCAGGCACACGTCCGACACCCAAGTACACATCTGACACTTCCAGGCACACCTCTGACACCCCAAGCACACCTCTGACACTTCCAGGAACGCCTGACACTCCCCAGGTACACCTCTGACACCCCAGGTGCATTGACACTCCCATGTACCCACTGACATTCCGTGGTACACATCTCACACTCCCAGGTACACCGCTGACACTGCCAGGTACACCTCCGACACTCCAAGGAACACCCCGACACTCCCAGGCACACTTCACACTCCCAGGCACACCTCCGACATTCCCAGGTACACCTCTGACACTCCCAGGTACACCTCTGACACTCTAAGGTACACCTCTGACACTCCGCACACTGACACCCTGGCGCTCCCTTGACACTCCCAGACACCTGTGACACTCAGTACACCTCTGACACCCCAGGTACCCACTGACATTCCTTGAGTACACCTCTGACACTCCCAGGACACATCCGACACTCCCCAGACACACCTTAAACACCCCAGGTACACCTCACACCCCAGGCATACCTCTGACACCCCAGGTACCCACTGACACTCACTGGTACACCCTGACACCCCAGTACACCCCGACACCCCAGGTACACCCCAGACACCCCAGGCACACTTCTCACACTCCTCAGGTACACCTCTGATACCCCTGGTACCTCTGTCACCCCTGATACACCTCTAACACTCCCAGGTACACCGCTGACACTCCCAGGCACACTGCTGACACAACCAGGTACACCTCTATACACTGCCAGGGCCACCTGTACACTGCCAGGTACACCTCAGACACTCCCAGCTACACCTCAGACACCCAAGGTGCACCTCTGACACCCCAAGGCACCTCTGACACCCCAGCACACCTCTGACACTGCCAGGACACCTCAGACACTCCCAGGCACACCGCTGACACTCCCAGGCACACCCTGACACCCCAAGCACACCTCTGACACCCCAGGTGCACCTCCGACACCCCCAGGTACACCTCCGACACTCCCAGGTACACTTACACCCAGGAGA